>NW_015169186.1:963625-1046474 GCF_001447785.1 Gekko japonicus | reverse complement strand
ACTCAATTTGAACAGATAGTTAAATCCTTTCCACTTACCCAGAAAGGTTTGCTCTCTAGAATTTATGCTGTTTTACATACTGTCTCAAAAAAACAAGTGTTTGCATATCAAAAACAATGGTCGAAGGATTGTAATATTCAACTAAACGACTCCCAATGGAACAAGATATGGTCCTCCAACATTTATACCACAAATATTATTAATGTTAAACAACTGTCATTTAAACTATTGAATAGATGGTATATTACACCAGCAAAGCTTAACCATGTAAATAAATCTATCTCGCCATTATGTTGGAAAAATTGTTCTCAAAAAGGATCATATTTTCATGTTTGGTGGGAATGTCCATATGTACAGGATTTTTGGGTTAAGATTTTATATCAAGTTAAAATTATTACTGATTACGATGTTCCTTTACTTCCTGAAACGGTACTGTTGAACTTTTGGCATGATGATAATATTCCAAAGAACAAGAGAGAGCTCATAGCAATATTGTTAGTTGCAGCCAAATTGCTGTTGGCAGCTAAGTGGAATCACTCAAAGCTGCCAACGATTTCTCAATGGAAAAACAAATTGTGGGACTTCTTTGTTATGGCCAAGATTTCAGAGTCAATTAAATCTGCAGAACGTCCATCATATTCCTCAAAATTGGCTGAAACTTGGTATCCGTTGTTAACATACCTTAAGAGGGAGAAAGAAGAACCACACGATAGTCTATATCTGGAGTATGCACATTTCTGTTAAAGATGATTATTGATTGATTGTTTGTTTCTTGTTGTTTCCAATTTGTAGTGACCACTCATTATTATTGTGCTATTTTGTTATATTTGCGGAAATTTAATAAAACTATTAAACGCAAAAAAAAAAAAAACAATAGCCAAAATAACTATTGCTCAAAACTGGAAAAATAAAAAACCTCCCATGGTAAATCAATGGATCCATAAGGCTTGGGACATTTTTATGCTTGAAAAATTCTCAATTTATGACACCATACACCAAACCCACTAAGTATTTGGTATCCTATTTTGGACAACATATCGTTAAACAAATTTGATTGGGAAAACTTAACGGAAGCCAAATACAAAATAATGCTATATTGTTGAAAATACAAGAAATCTGGACCTCTTCATCCTGCATATAAGAAAAAGCCAACAGCATATAGCACAACTACACGTTCTGGAACATATTTACCATTGAACTTTTTCTGATTACTACTAACTTTACTCCCAACCACCTATTTCCTAATTGTATATTCAACCCTACTGCAATGATAAGTTGTTTATTTTGTTGTATTATTAAAAGTTAATAAAATTTCTATTTAAAAAAATCAGTTCTACAATGACCTTCTGACTGTACAGTATGACTTCCATCTTTTATCTGTCTACAATAAATAACTTCATTTTGAGGCCCACCTTTATGTCAAATACACACACAGGCAGTGTGGCCCGGCTTCCTGTGCTGGACCCTGATCTGAGTATTCTAGGTTCAGACACAGGGTTGCCGCTTGCCCAGTGGTGACAGGCATTCTCCTGCTTTCGTTGCTGGCCCTCCCACTGCTTTCCTCCCAGCTGCATGAGGAAAATGAGGGGGGACATCATTGTGATGTCACTTCCAGAGAAAACCTGGAAGTGAGGTCACAGCCACCCTTGCAATGCTCCCGTCTTAACCACAGATATTTGGGGAATTCAACAAGCAACAACGGGTAGCTGTGACGTCACTTCCAGTTTTTCACCAGAGTTTATGTTGGAACACTCCCCGCTCCCCTCAAGATTCCACCAATGAAAGTTCCTGTTTTCAGGTGCTGCTAGGGTGGCATTGTTACTGTGACAGACAGATAATAGAAAGTCTTTGTTACGCTTGTGGGGAAGAGGGCAACAGAAGCTACCTCCTCCTGACCTTCTGTGTTCCTGACATGTCTATCTCTGTAAATCATTTTTATCCCTGTGAATCACTGTATTTAACAGAAGAAATTTAGAGTCCAGTCAGGCACCTTTAAGACCAACAAAAGTTTATTCAAGGTATGCGCTTTCGTATGGAAGGCACACTTCCTCAAATTCATTGGGATGGTAGGTAAGGTTCAAACTTATAGACAGGGACTTTGAAACTTACCCACCATTTCAATGTATTTGAAGAAGTGCGCCTTGCACACGAAAGCTCATACCTTGAAAAAACGTTTGTTGGTCTTAAAGGTGCCTGACTGGACTCCAAATTTGTTCTACTGTTTCGGACCAACACAGCTGACCCCACCTGGATTAATTCATAGAGTTGCCATAAGTCAAAGTCAAAAGTTTATTACGGTCATAAGACCAGTCACAATAAATACAGATAAAAAGGACAAGTTAAATGAATAAATACATAAAGGCTATGGGATATGTGTGTAAAAAAACACACTCATAAGTCAGAAGCAACTCAACAGCACAATGCTCACGCACAAAATCACAGAGCACGAGGTGGCGAACTGGCGCGGGTGGGAATGCCCTATAAAGGCTGGCCCCGTCCCCACCTGCCATTGTGACATGCTGCATCGCAACGCCCGCATCTGCCTCCATTTCGGACGGGAGGCAAAGCAGCCCACGTGCTTTATTGGCATTGCTGATAGTGCGCGAGCCCCAATGTTTGTGTTTTTTAATCAGTTTCATGCTGCTGTGATGCCGTCTTTCTCAAATGTAGGCAGCTTAAAGACGGTGTCAGAAGGCTGGGACACCGGTGGGTAAGACAAATGTAGATTCAACCTAACAGTGGCAGTGGCCTGTCTGTCAAATATATACACAGTTAGCCCTGCCGTGTGCCTTGGTGTTTAGTCATGCTGGCCACATGACCATGGAAATGTCTTCGGACAGCACTGGCTCTTCGGCTTTGAAACGGAGATGAGCATTGCAACCCTAGAGTCGGATTCGACAAGCTTTCGGGCAAGGGAACCTTTACCTAGAATAATTTCAGGTGTATTAGTCCCACTGAAATGAGTACAGTGTATTCATTTAACAAATGTACCAGTCACAACATCAGTCTTTCATTGGCCTTTGCGAAAACAGTAAACTAGATAAAAAATGCTGCCTGTGCACTGGAGCCCAGAAATGCTCCCCCTCTTTTAGCATTCAAACACTAGGAAGGCAGCTAGGCACAACACATTAAAAACAGCAGTAGTAACATTCATTATAAATCATCCCACTAATGGCTGGGGCACTTAAGGATTAAAAGTTTAATTATATCTGAATGAAAACATGGAAGAAAGCTAATTAGAGACATCCTACTTCGAAGCTACAGTCAGTCTTTGCAAAGATTACTAATAGCAAACAATACAGACATCATCAAAAAAAATCTGCAGTGATACCTGCAGAAGGAGAAAAAAGATCCGCAGCATCTTTCATCAGAAGAAAAAGAAGCGTTTCCCCACCCCCCCAGATGTGACAATTTACCTCTCCAAATCCTAGATTAGGGGGCCCTGGGGGAAAAAACAGTTTAAAGGGGGGGGGGAAATCATGCAGTTTTAGTTTATACTTGTACAGTAGAGAACACTTATGAAGCAAATTATAAGTGCTGCAGTGCATATCAGATTTATAGCAATGGTTATACATGGTGTTCTATCTCGTTATTCCAGGACGTCAGATTTTGTGTGCATGAACACTTCTTCAGATACACTGAAACAGAAGTCACCAGTCCATACATATAGGTAGAGGGTGAGCAGCAAATTAGCGTACAGCTCACCCTTTACCTATATGTATGGACTGGGACTCCCCTTGCTGAAGTGCAGAAAGTGCTCAAAAACTCCTTGTCTAAATGGGCATTTGGGGTGTAAGAACTGTGCTGGCTTGTATGTCGTTGCTGCTATCATTATGGTCAACGTGAAAATGTTTAGGGCTCATGTTTAATCATTACAATGGGGTTTTTTAAAGTGTGTTAGACTGGCTACAGCCAAGGAGACAACTACTGCTTGCTGTTGTCTCTGCAGCTTTGATAGATGTCACGCTGCCGCTGCTCCCAAGCACAAAGCCGATCATGGTCATCTCCCACCCAGACCCTCTCGCAGCAGAACCCAGAGCTTACTTGCTGAAGAACATAAATGTGCCTATGGGGGAAAAACCTATAGAATTCCCATGGAGCTAGAGAAGTCATCAGGCCTGGGTAGCACAAGACAGGCCCAGAGGGAATCTCTGTCTGAGAGCCTGTGATGGCTGCCAGTAGCCCCTGACTGTGTCTACGATAAAGTCAGGATGGGGAAAGGGGTGGAGTTTCTCACTGAGCCATGTGAGGAGGACAGCCACTTGTGGACTGGGGGTGTTATCATCTCCTGAGCCGCCCTACTTCGTCTCCCTGAACTCTTTTTGGGCGCCATCGCACGCACAATTAGCCCCGCCATAGGCGTGAATGCCGGGCAGATTTAAAGGGCACGATCAGACACGAACATCTGGGAAGTGCCCCGTGCCTGTCGGCAACTCGTTTTGCTCTGATGCAGAAGCGGAGTAAAAAGACACCAGGGAAAATCTGGTAGTAAACGGGTTGCGATGGGCCACGGATGGAGTTTCCCCTGTCTGATCACTCCAGCCCGCTCTCAGGGTGTCGGGATGGTCTGATCAGGACATTCTGACTCTCTGTCATTGCTTCCCCCCACCTCTCCTCAGTATGCACATCATCACATACTCCATAGGGAGACATCAGTGCGGAGATGCGATTCATCAATTCCTCATGTAAACGCATTGGAAGCAAACAGCAAAAAGTAAAACCCAACTCACCCGTGGTTGCGTCTGATCATGCAGTGGTGGTGCCCACAGCTTCCAAAGACTGTGTAATCGCGCAACTGTGGGTCGAATTCTTCCAGAGGAAATAGCCTCCTTCCCCCCCCCCCCGCTTTATCTCGCGTGTGTGACCGCCCCTCTTTTTTTTTTGTATTTTTCCATTTGTGTGTGTGTGTGCCCGTGTTTCTGTGTGCCCATGCCTGGAAGTCATGGTGACCTCTGGCGACTCCTTCCGGGGCATGGAGGACATTCAGAGAAATGGCTTGATAGCCTGCATCTGTCTCGGTCTCCCATCCAAATACTTGCTGGGATTGGCCCTGCTTAGCTTTTGAAATCTGATGAGATCAAGTTTGCCTGGCCTATCCAGGTCAGGGCTTGAACTCTTCAACCTCTTCAGTTCCCTGAATTACACCTGTGAGGCTGAAGTCCAAACAGTGAACATGTGTACATTCTGCATGTATGTGAGTACACATGTTTGTAACAAAGGGCCAGTGCACATTTACTTTACAAATGAAACCAGGGTTCAGTACCTGGATAAAAGGGGGGTTTAAATCACCTGTACATGTTATCATAACATGAGAATTACTCAACATGTGTGTAAAGAAAACATACACTGTACATGGATTGTATGTGTGTTCACTCTTAACTTGTGAATGGGGCAACTTGTGAGATGTAGCAAAAGCCTGAGTAAGTTCAGAGGATACAAAACCCTCCTGGGATTATTTCCACCAATACGGAGAGCAACATGGCCAGAATGTTCCACTTGGCCTGGAAGCCCCTGGTTCCAGCCATGAAGCAAATCACTTTCAGCCTCTGTGTCAGAGTCTTGCCAGAAACAGTCCCAACAATGTTCCTTAACTGGGATCAGGTTTATTGAGCAGTATAAGCAAGTCAATCTGGCACACGGTCAGTGTTAGAATTGGGGTTCCGAGTGGGAAAGGCACAGATATACAGAATTCGAACTGTGAACCCCCTGATGCAGGTAAGCCAATAAGCAAAGCAAGAAATTGTGCCTAAAACTAACGAGTCGAGGTTCTCAGCAAAGCCTGCAGAAAGCAACGCCAAGGTCATTCGTTTGAGCTACAAGATAAGACGGTGAGTGGGAATCGAAAGACAAAATACCAGAGTCATGAGGAAGAGTCTCATCTGCCTCCCCAACCTGAACTGAGCCTCAACTGCCCCCCCCACACCTGCTATGGCAGCATAGCTTACATCCTGCCCCTCCGAAGGCCCCCCCCAGGCTTATCAGGGTACAACTTATGGAAAGCACACGGTAGCCTAGTGTCAGCTAATGCTGCCATGGATTGGAATGTGTGGGTTGCTGTCCATGTCTCTCACTCCCCCTCCCTCCCTCCATCAGTCTTACCAAGTTATCTCCCTAGTGTCCTTGAAGCTGTGTGCTGTCTGCTCCTCATTTCCTGCTGGGAATGTAACCATTACTTTTAGCCCGCATTTTCAGGTGCTTGCTTATTGGCCTCTGCTCTTCAGAGGGCATGTATGAAGAGGGTATGTTTGGGTTTCCTTTTGCCATCCCGCCATTCCTGACACAAGCGTTCATGGTGTCCTAAGCGCTAGCTCTCAATAAACTGAAACTTCTGAAGGAACGTTGTTAAGTGTCTTGACTGGGAACCCTGACATCTAGGAGCATTAACATGATAGTGTTCCACCCATTCATTGCGCCCTGGCCCAAAGTCCTTCCATTGAATCAGACAGAACGATGCCACTTAGAATCTAAGATCTGGGCAACCTCATGGTGGGTCTTATGGCTCTTTAGCTTGGAGAAAAGACGACTGAGGGGTGACATGATCGAGGTTTACAAGATTATGCATGGGAAAGAGCAGGTAGAGAAAGAGGTACTTTCCCCCCTTTCTCACAATACAAGAACTCGTGGGCACTCCATGAAATTGCTGAGCGGTCGGGTTAGAACGGATAAAAGGAAGTACTTCTTCACCCAAAGAGTGATTAACACATGGAATTCACTTCCACAGGAAGTGGTGGCGGCTACAAGCATGGACGGCTTCAAGAGGGAATTAGATAATCATATGGAGCAGAGGTCCATCAGTGGCTATTAGCCACATGGTATAGATAGGGGCTCTGGGGCAAGTGATGCTCTGTCTTCTTGGTGCTCGGGGGCGGGGTCAACAGTAGGAGGGCTTCTAGTGTCCCGGCCCCACTGATGGACCTCCTGATGGCACTGGTATTTCTGGCCACTGTGTGATACAGAGGGTTGGACTGGATGGGCCTTTGGCCTGATCCAAAATTGGCGTCTCTTATGCTCTTATGTCTCCCCCTTCAGCATCAGAGGAGGAGGAGCTGGAGGGCGAGGTCTCCAAGCGTTCAGCCCTGGGTCCTGTTTTAATAAACTGACATGAAAAATGGGATGAATACCCCGCAACAATTTAGGCAATTCAAGTTCAACAGTGACATCATTAATCAATCGTAACACCTTAAACAGTCCAACATATTTCCACCCTCTGGTGGAAAAAATAACTGAGGCAACCACTGCCTTGAGTTTCAAGGAGAGAGGACAGAAGACAAATCAAGAAGAGTCACTGTTCCCACTTGATGCCCCTGGCAGGACTTTGCCACAGTTGGGCACTGGGCCTCGCTATTAAGAGGCGTGGATGGGTAAGGTCACCTCCAGGGAAGAAGCAGCAGGAAGGCTGCTGCTTTTTTGTTGGAACACCAAAATTATGAGTCGGCAAAAGCTGCCCCAGTTTTGACAGATGATTATCCTAGCTATTGTGTGCTCCACAAAATCAAAGACAGCAGGCTGACTCTTTCAAGGAAAGACTTCTTCATTCAGTTGCTGTTCAATTACATTTGAAATGCAAATCATCATGCTGGCTTTTCCCCCCTAAAGAGGATGTGAACATAAATGAAATGGAAATCCTGAAAGGGGACGGCAGTGAGGAATTCTGTCTATCTGAGGAAATCTAAATAGCATCTAGGACATGGCTTGAAGCAATAGTGGTTCTGAATTTTAACTGGTGTGTGAATAATGATAATGATCCAGCCAAGCAAGGAGAAAGGAACACACAACCATACTCAGTTTGAGGAAGAATATGTTACCGACAAAAGTAACCACAACCTTGTCATTTTGACTTTTGACACAACCTACACAAATAGCAGCCTTCTAAGCAGATCTGCTGCGGTGGCTCAAGTGGTTAAGACGCTGAACTGCAGGCTGTGGAAGGTCGGTAGTTCAGCAATTCGAGACCCGGGTGCCAAATGACGGAGTGAGCTCCCGTCTCTAGTTCCAGCTCCTGCCAACCTAGCAGTTCGAAAGCAAGAAATTGCAAGTAGATAAATAGGGACCACTTCGGTGGGAAGGTAGCAGCGTTCTGTGCCCCTTGGTGTTTGGTCATGCCGGCCACATGACCACGGAAACTGTCTTCGGACAGCGCTGGCTCTTCGGCTTTGAAACGGAGATGAGCACCACAACCCTAGAGTCGGATTCGACTGGCTTTCGAGCAAGGGAAACCTTTACCTTTACCTTTAAGCAGTGTGTAGTCCCAGCCATTATGCCTGGTCACCCAGCAAGTTATGATGGGGGAATTTAGCTAAGAGACCGTTTGCTTAATAGGTGCACAGGCTAGGGATCATACTCCAACTATACCAGAGTCAGAACCCTTTCAGAGCAGCGGTGGCGGTAAAACGCCTGCAGTAACAACAATGAACAGCCACTATGGCTGTTCAAGACCCACCGCGGCCGGGGTGAGCTCCCGGCCCTAGTCCTAGCTCCCGCCCACCCAGCGGTTTGAAAGCAGTAAAAATATAGCAAGTAGATAAATGGGTACCTGCCCTTAGATGGCAGGGGGCATCCTCCTCCGTGTGAGGTGTGTGGCAGGAGCAATCGGCGGCGACAGCAGAGTGGTTGGAACAGCTAAAGCGATGGAGTGGCAGCAAGGTTGGCGAGGTGATCCCTGGTGAGCGGAACATCAAGTGGCGAGATCTAACAACAATGGAGGCGGAGTCATGGAGGAACGCGGTGACATGAAGGCACAGGCACGGCGGAGCCGGAAATGGACAATAGCCGGGCTGTGGCTGACACGGGCTGCGTGTCACGGCAGGACCAGGGGGCGTGACACAAGCAAGCAAAAGTCCAGGAACAGTCCGAGGTCAAGCCGGGCAAATCAGGTAGCAAGGTTCAAGCAGGTTTAAATCACAGTCCAAAAGCAGGGTCAGACATACCAAAGTTTCAAGTCCATAAATCACAACAATACCAGAGGAGTCAGAGATGAATGCAGGGTCAACAAAGCCAAAGGTCAAAAGCCGAGGATCAAGCCGAGAAGAATTCCACAAGGTCTGGAGCAGAGATGCAAGGATTCAGGTCCTGAACAAATGACGTTGCCAGCACAAATGACTGCTGGCAACAGACTTGCATATATACAGTGCTAGCTAATCAACTCATTAGCTAGCCAGGAGTGAGGACAGGATCCTGTCAGTAATCAGGGCTAAGAGATCTTCTGGCACGCATGCGTGCATTCTGCCTTCGCTCTCTCAGCTGTTGTCTTCTTACATTCCTGAGCCTGGTTACAGGTGGAGGCGAGTCTGATGATGAATTACTGGGCTGCAGCAGAGACTGATCCCTTGCAGGTGTTCCCTGGGAGGCTCTATCCTCCTCACCACTTAGATAGCTTTCAGCTACAGGATCCAGTCTTTGCCTTTCTGCTGCAGTACTGTCCTCAGGAGCCTGTTCAGGGTCCTCAGGAGCCTGTTCAGGGGCATCAGCAAAGGCAGGCATGACATCAGCAGGGGCAGGCATGACACTGCGCGCCGAAGAGACCACCAAAGCTGGAGGACCTGCCCCTGGACACCAGAGACCGGATGCCGACCTCAAAGACCGCCTGGAGGAAGAATGCCGGAGCCGGAGAACAACAGCCCTACCACCTGGGTACCGGTAGGCAGCCCCACCCCTGTATACTATGTGGCCTTAGTTAGGGGAAAATGTATTAGGAACTACCTGTAAACCACTCAGAGACCCTTCGGGGTCTGAGCGGTAAATAAATCGAATGTATAAATAAATAAATATGACGGGCAGGAAATATCTTTTATGAAATGTATTAAGAAAATATCCCTAATACATTCAGCTGATTAATAAAATATCACACTCACACACACACACACCAGAGCGCTAGGAAATAAAGGGGTGAAGTGATCTTAAGAGATCATAGACAAAAGAGGGTGAAGCATTGATGGAGGTAATAGCTACCTGTCCAGATGTGCAGACATTCATGGAGAAGGGATTGTGGCCTCAAAAGAGTTTGGGGGTGAACTGCCAGTTGGCATCCTGGGCAGACACACAGTATGAAGCCATGTGCTTTGGAGGATTCAGACATTGGAAAAAGCAATGCAGAACAATGGGAGGCCTTGAGGGGCTTGTCTCAGGTGAAGACAAAAGATTACCTGGAACAATGAGGGGTCCCAGGGGGTGTGACCAATGAAGTTTTGACCAATGAAGTTTTGACCAATGAAGTCCCAGAGTCTGGATTCACAGTAGCTTTGATGGGATTAGCCAGGCTCTACTGGAGCTGGTTGAAAGGGTTTGATGACCACTGATGGTCCTGCCAAGGCACGTTGAATAAGTTCTCAGATTTAGACAAAAGGTGAGACATGGGTCCCTGAAAGACGCCATGAAGGATCACTAAACATTTGAATGTTTTATCGGTTACCTTGGTATCCTGAGGGTTGGAGCAGGAAGAACAGTTGTGGAGGCAAAGGATTTCCACATAGTCATCGGTATCACACAAAAGGGGCTAGGTGAAGTTCCGGAGACAAAAAGGCTATTTGCTAGGTGGCCACTGAATAGCTTTAGAAATGCAGACTGTACCTGGTGGAACTTGGCATTGTTTCATATGCATAAATTGTTGGGTGGAGGGGGAAACTGGAGATTGTCTTGGAGGACCGCCCTGTGCAACCTGAAATTGAAGCCCTTTTGCAGAGCTGTGGCTAACTCTGTGTTTCAGAACCAAGAGTATCTTCCTTGGCCTGAGTTTGTGGGTCTGTGGTTCAGGTTAGAAGTGGAGTGCCCCTGCTGTTGGAGCTACCCTAGAGTAAGGTAGCACCTCTGGGTAACAATGGCAGAAACAAGGTCTTTATCAAGAGACCAGAATACTCGAGAAGTGAACAATTTTCATGTGGATGGGTCAGAATTCCATGTTAGACCTCCTGGTATTATTTGTTTCTAAAAAAACAGCTGGAGGGAACCCACTGTAGAATATGACCATGGCATATGGGGTGTGTGTGTTAAGCATTGTTTACCTGATTGAAACCACAGACACACACACACACACGGCTGCTTTATGCTTAGATGGGATAAAAAGACCAGCACTGTATCATGCTTGTGTGAGCAAGCTGCCATAGGGTGGTGTGTTCTGTTCTACATGTTACATTGTACTCCATCCCCCCCTGTATCTTCCTGTGTAGGTGTTTACTTTCTTTTGCTTGCTACATCTGCGGAACGGCTCAAGGTCAACCAGCTGGAGGTGGGATGGAGTTATGGCGTTGCTTAGCTTATTATGTATCTCATGCCCGAGAACTGAACTTGTGTTTATGTTGTAGAACCGTTGTGTTCCCAAGGAATTGGGTGCTAGTTTTATCTACATTCCTGCCAGCGGGAATTTGACTCATTGGTCCTAACCTGGTTCAAGTTCCTTTATTATGTTCCCCTATGGGGTCTGTAGTCATTCCTAACAATTCTTGTGTTCCTGATCTAACCATCGCTTTATAATAAATTTAACTTTGCTCTTCAAACGTGGATTTATTTCTAATGCATGGGGAATTTTCTCATCCAGGGGTCTTTTCTCATCCAGGGGTTAAGAGTAAAGAAGACCAGGAGAGAGGGATTTTAGTGATTGTGTAAATAGGGTGTGAGGGCAACCTCCCCATTCCCATTACCACAATGCTGATCAACCGGTGCTTTATAGGCCACAAAATGCATGGGAGATCCAGTCACAGAAACCTTACATTGCATGCAGTTTGGCCCTTAGAGGTCCCCCCCACCCCCCATTACAAAGGAAGAGCTTGATTTATTCCAAAGTCAGTTCTGAAATGCAGGCCCTCTCACATTTACAGGGGTATCACTGGGAACACAATGGGGTTTGAATGGCTACCCTCAAACTGACCACACCGACTAATCTTCCCTCAAACTGACAGCTCAGACTGATGGCTCAAATTCCCTACCTCCTCCTTCCTGGTAGAAGCAGCAGGGGAAAGGAGCTCTTTTTGTAAAGCTTGCCTTATTCCCTGGTGCCTGCTAATATGCTGCGATGACCATGTATCTCAGAGCCCAGGCAACTGAATCTGGTACCCTAGAAACTGTATTTCCCAGAGCTCTTTATAGAAAGGATGCTCTCATTCTAGCATACCAGCAGGAGCCAGGGTGGAAGGGATTCTTCTCTTGCTCAGACTGGAATCTCCTTGGTGCCATGGTGCTCATATCTTAATGTAGGTTCATGTTACAGGAAGTTGAAGATTGTAATCCAATACCAACTTTGTAATATATCCAGTCCTGACTGCGTGGCAGACGGGGGCTCCACGTGGTCCGGCTAAACCTCCGAGCTTCGCTCTAGGAAACAATGGACTAAGCGGATCCTAGCCCACACCAATCAGCGGGCTAGGCTCCCGGCCGAGAGCCCATGGAACTCTCGGCAACTGTAAATAGCCTATTATGGTGTGGGGGTGTGTTTTGGGTGGTGGTTTCACTGGGAATACAAGCCGGCCTGTGAGCCAGCTAAAGTTGTCTTGTTCTGCACTAATAAAAGTTTGAGAGCTGTAATCACTCGTCAGTCTCAGTACTTTTCACTGGCGACGAGGATGGGATCCTTCCTTCCATGAACAGAGACCAAGAACCGAGCATCCCATCGAGCTCCAGCACTGAGATAATCGCATGCCGCTCCGCCTCGTGCCGCATCTCCGGTTGCCGCTCACTGCACCGCTCCCAGTTCCGAGCATCACACTGCTGACACAGAGAGCAGCACTGCACCACTCCTCATCACCGATCGCTGCCACCACTCCTGAGCCTCACCTCCACGTGGAAGCGTAAGATGGCTGCTGCCTCCGAGAGCCTCCCAGCTTTCGACATCTCCCACCCCACACAATGGGGGACCTGGCTGGAGACCCTTGAGAGCCACTTCACCATCCATGACGTCACAGATTCAGGGAAGAAGAAGGTGTATCTCCTACGGCACTGTGGTATGGAGGCGCATCTCTTACTGAAGGACCTGATAGCGCCCCGGCTGACCAAAGATGAGACGTACACCACTTTGGTCAAGGTGCTCTTGGACCATCTGGCACCCAAACCTACAAAGTTTGCAGAGAGGATGGACTTTTTTACATGAGTCCAGGGCCCCGACGAGACCGCCTCCAACTTCCTAGCAGCCATCCGGCGGGCTGCCACAAGGCGTTCTTTTCAAACTTTTCAAACTTCATTGCTACTCATGACGACTGGTGAAAACTTATCGCGAAGGCAAGGCAGTGAATGTGGAGTTTTCCTAGTGAAATGGGAGGCTTTCTAGAAAATTCTGGAAAAAATCCCCCGTCCCCTTTAGCCAACTGGAAACTTCTTCTGAAATTACAGAAGATCTATGGGAATTTCACCTGGTCTCTCTCCAGGGATTATTCAAACAGCTTGATTATCTTTTTAGGAATATGAGCAAAACTCTCCCACATCCTTGTGTCAGTTATGCTGCCATAAGGGTTGGGGGGGTGGGGTGCTCGCTTGCCAAGTTCGCTGCATTCCTTTTTGGCTTCTGAAATGCTTGCTTATCTATGGCCTTGCAGGTGGTGTGTAGTGTCTGGGATTCTAGGGAACCGTGGGAGCACTTTCGGTTCTCAGCTTCGGCTCTAACGGCCTGGGGATCCTTCTCCCGTGCGCGGGAATGTGGCTAATTGGCCTAAGGAAGGGACAAGGAAAACTTCAAGCTGTTCTTGGCCGTTGACTATTCTGCAGCTCAATTTGTACTTCTTTATTCAGAATATGCATAATCCACACTCTCATTCATGGACTCTCACCAGCTAATGCAATAATTAAAACAGTGGGTGATAGGAAAACATGAAACCACAGCAATCAAGAGAAACACAGAAACAACTAAAACCTAATCTAACACCTGCATTAAAAAAAATTAAAATAAACCACTGACAAGCAGCAAAAATCATATATTACACACACACACACACACACACACACAAAGTGGGGACCTGCAAGAAACTTGTGGCGATGGTGAATCCCTTCCCCCTCTTTGCTTCCTTCCCCCTTCCTCTTGATCTGTCAATCTTTTCCCTCTTTCTGCCTTTTCCCTTCTCTGTCACTCTACCCCCTTCTGTAATAACCTACCCCCCACCTTCTCCTTTTCTCCCATTCCCCTTATCTGTCAACCTGCCCCTCTCCCATTCCCCTTATCTGTCAATCTACCCCTCATTGCTTTTGCCCCCCCCGCACACACATTTTCTCCATCAGTCCACCCAACCCTTGCTGCTCTCCCCACCTATCACCCACCCCTGGTTCTTCACTCACCACCCTTTGTACTCTACTCTCCCCCACCCTTGCTGTTCTCCCACATACCCCCTGCCCTTGGCGCTTCACTCACCCACCACTCTTGCCAATCTCCCTATCTACCCCCCACCCTTGGCATTCACTCACCCCCACCCTTGGCACGCCACTTCTCTCCCCAAACCCTTACTCTCTTCTTACCTACCCCCACACTTGTCATTCACTCACCCGCAACCCTTGCTCTCTTTCCACCTACCTCCAACCCTTGGCCCTCATCTAGTCACGGGGGGAATCCCATCTCTCTCCAGCCAGCACATCCATAAGAACATAAGAACATAAGAGACGCCAATGTTGGATCAGGCCAAAGGCCCATCCAGTCCAACACTCTGTGTCACACAGTGGCCAGAAATACCAGGCGCCATCAGGAGGTCTAGCTGTGGGGCCAGGACATTAGAAGCCCTCCTACTGTTGACCCCCCCAAGCACCAAGAAGACAGAGCATCACTTGCCCCAGAGCCCCTATCTATACCTTGTGGCTAATATCCACTGATGGACCTCTGCTCCATATGCTTATCTAACTCCCTTTTGAAGCCGTCCATGCTTGTAGCCACCACCACTTCCTGTGGCAGTGAATTCCATGTGTTAATCACTCTTTGGGTGAAGAAGTACTTCCTTTTATCTGTTCTAACCCGACCGCTCTGCAGTTTCATGGAGTGCCCACGAGTTCTTGTATTATGAGAAAGGGAGAAAAGTACCTCTTTCTCTACCTGCTCTTTCCCATGCATAATCTTATAAACCTCGATCATGTCACCCCTCAGTCGTCTTTTCTCCAAGCTAAAGAGCCCTAAGCGCTTTAACCTTTCCTCATAGGGAAAGTGTTCCAACCCTTTTATCATTCGAGTTGCCCTTTTCTGCCCTTTTTCCAAAGCTATAATATCCTTTTTAAGGTGTGGTGACCAGAACTGCACACAGTATTCCAAATGAGGTCTCACCATTGATTTATATAGGGGCATTATTATATTGGCTGATCTGTTTTCAATACCCTTCCTAATAATCCCCAGCATAGCATTGGCCTTCTTTATTGCAGTCACACACTGTCTCGACATTTTCAGTGAGTTATCCACTACAACTCCAAGATCTCTCTCTTGCTCAGTCTCTGCCAGTTCAGACCCCATCAATGTGTATTTATATTTAGGATTTTTGGCTCCAATGTGCATCACCTTGCACTTGGCCACATTGAACCCCATTTGCCATGTTGACGCCCACTCGCCCATCCTTGACAGATCCCCTTGGAGTGCCTCACAATCCTCACTGGTTTTCACCACCCTGAACAACTTTGTATCATCCGCAAATTTAGCCACTTCACTGCTTACTCCCATCTCCAAATCATTAATGAACAAGTTAAAAAGCAGTGGACCAAGTACTGATCCCTGCGGTACCCCACTGCTTACCACCCTCCACTGAGAAAATTGCCCACCTACACTCACTCTCTGTTTTCTATGAACTAGCCAGTTTTTGATCCATAAAAGGACTTGTCCTTCTATCCCATGATTTTTGAGCTTACTTAGGAGCCTTTGATGAGGAACTTTATCAAAAGCTTTCTGGAAGTCAAGGTAAATAATATCTATTGGATCCCCCTTGTCCACATGTTTGTTCACCCCCTCAAAGAACACTAACAGGTTAGTGAGACAAGATCTTCCCTTACAGAAACCGTGCTGAGTCTGCCTCAATAGGTTTTGTTCATCTATGTGCCTACTAATTCTTTCCTTAATAATGGTTTCCACCAATTTACCCGGTATCGACGTCAGACTGACTGGCCTGTAATTTCCCGGATCTCCTCTGGAACCCTTTTTAAAGATGGGAGTGACATTAGCTACCTTCCAATCCTCAGGAATGGAGGCAGATTTTAAGGAAAGATTACATATCTTTGTCAGGAGATCTACAAGTTCACATTTGAGTTCTTTCAGAACTCTCGGATGTATGCCATCTGGGCCTGGTGATTTTTCAGTTTTTAAGTTGTCTATCAGTTTTAGGACCTCCTCTCTCGTCACCTCAATCTGACTCAGGTCTTTCAACACCCCTCCTGAAATCAGTGGTTCTGGAGTGGGCAAGCACTTCTCATCTTCCACAGTGAAGACGGAGGCAAAAAATGCATTTAGCTTCTCAGCCATTTCCCTATCATCCTTCAATACTCCTTTTACCCCTTGGTCGTCCAAGGGCCCCACTGCCTCCCTGGCTGGTTTCCTGTTTCTAATGTATTTGAAGAAAGTTTTATTGTTGGTTTTTACGTTTTTTGCTATATGCTCCTCATATTCCCTTTTTGCCTGCCTGACCTCAGACTTGCATTTTATTTGCCATAGCCTGTGTTCCGTTTTATCAGCCTCACTGTGACTAGCTTTCCACTGCTTAAAGGAATTCTTTTTACTTTTTACAGCCTCCATTACTCTGTTTGTTAACCATGCAGGCTTTTTCCTATACCTGTTTGTGCCTTTCCTAACCTGCGGAATATATATTTTTTGAGCTTCTAGGATCGTAGTTTTAAATAGATCCCAAGCTTCCCCAATTGTTTTGACCCTTTCTACTTTTCCTTTCAGTTTCCTCCCCACGTGTCCCCTCATATCAGAGAAATTACCCCTTTTAAAGTTAAAAGTGGTTGTGTGAGTCTTTTTGGCCAATTCCCTATTTGTACAAATGTTGAACTCAACAACATTATGATCACTGTTCCCAAGCGGTGCAATCACTTTTACATCTCTCACCAGGTCTTGAGTGTTACTTAGGACCAAATCAAGGATCGCATCTCCCCTGGTAGGTTTCGTGACCATCTGCTCCATAGCACAGTCATTTAGAGTGTCTAGAAACTCAATCTCTTTTTCCCGACTAGAACACATATTGACCCAATCAATGTGTGGGTAGTTAAAATCACCTATTATGACACAGTGGTTTTGTCTAGCTGCTATCTTTAAGGCATTCATCATTTTATAATCCTCCTCTATCTTTTGATCTGGTGGGCGATAACAAACTCCCAGTGTTAAGTTTCCTTTTGGCCCCCCTATTTCAACCCATAGAACTTCCAGAAGTGAATCCACTTCACTTAGCCTCTCAATCTTTCTAGACTTTATACCCTCTCTGACATACAGAGCCACCCCACCTCCAACCCTTCCCCCCCATCCTTCCGATATAATATATAACCGGGAATCACCGTGTCCCACTGATTTTCCTCATCCCACCAAGTTTCTGAAATACCCACAATGTCTATTTTCCCCTCCAACACCAAGCACTCCAACTCCCCCATTTTACCAGGCCCTAGCACTCCCCTCAGGACCTCACCATGGCAGTATCTGGGAGCCACTCCAAGCACCAAACAGCGCCCAGTGTGCGTTGTGGTGGCTGGGCCCCAAACAGCTCCCTGTATCTACTGTCATGGCAGCCAGGCCCCAAGCAGATCCCGGCGTCCCTTGCCATGAAGGTCAGGCCCTGAGTGGCTCCCAATGTGCACCATGGTGGCAGCTGAGCTCTGTGGGGCTCCCTGCTTCTGCCCTGGTGGCAGTCAGTCCCCAAGCAGTTCCTGATGTCCACCAAGTGGGCCTGCCAAGTCTCCCTTATTCTTTGAGCAAAGTGGGAACCTGCAAGAAACTTGTGAAGATGGGACATTCCCCCACCTTTGCTTCTTTCCCCCTCCCTTTGTTCCCTTTTTTTCTCTCTCCAACCCAAGACCCCTTCTTTCTCTTTCTCTCTTCGCCAGCCCATACCCCATATTTCACCTTCTCACCCCAGCCAACCCCCCTTCTTTCTCTCTTCCCAAGCCAATACCTCATATTTTCATTTTCCTCCAGCCAATCCCCCTTTTTTCTCTGCACCCAAGGCAATATACCATATTTCCCTTTCTCTCCCCCAGATAATTCCCCCTTTTTCTCTCCCCACAAGCCAATACCCCCCATATACCCCCTTCTCTCCCCCTCCCCAGCCAATCTTCCCTTCGTTCTCTACCCCCCTCCTTTTTGTCTACTAATGCCGAGGGACCGATGGAGTCCTTCAGGCAAGCATGAAGACGAACGGGGAGTTTCGGGATCTCCCGGAAGTGACCCCACCCCCGAAGATGCCCAGGCCACCCCTCTTGGGAGGTGGGACCAGAGAGATTGACAGGGAACTTTCCCAATCAGCGGATGACAGGGGAAAGGGGTGGAGTTCCCAGGTGGAGGGAGATAAATACGGGGAAGCCGAAATGAGCCGGAGAGGAAAAGCGGAGGTGACGAGCATTGGAATAGAGAGAGAGAGCGAAATCCGAGTACACTGTCACTCCGAGAAGTGTTGTTGAGAGTGGTGCAACTCTCTCCACTTCAATTCTGAGGCTTTGGCTTCTCTGTGGGACATCAGGCGACACGACTGAGGCACCCTTCCCCTCAGGGGAGGACCCCCGGCATGACATCTACCTTTGAGCTCGGCAGTGGTGGTGGCAGTGCCTGGGAGCTGCTTCAAACCTGGAGCAGGCCACAGGGGTGGCCAGGCTTGAAGCAGGCTCTGGCATCTGCCACTGCAGCGGCTGGGCCTGAAGCCTCTCCCAGAGTCACTGCAGCAGGGCCTGGAGCTCCTCCCAGTGTTCTCAACTGCTCAGGCTTGGAGGAGTTCCTACCATCCCATTCCACCATGGTCGGGCCTGGAATGGCTCCACAGGAGCAGGAGCATCATTTAGACCCTCAAATGTAAGTTATATTGTTTGCACTTGCATGGACAATGCTTTTTATTTGGGGGCAGACATTTAAACTGCCCAAAGTATTTTCTTTTTTAACTTTTTGGATTTTTCTGCAGACCCACAGAGTCCCGTGAGTTTGGAGAAAAACCTGTTGGGGGAGAGCGTGCCCTCTGTTTGTGGAAATAAGTATCCACACACAGAGGAAACTGTTGAGAATTAGATACATAGATATATGAATTTAGAAAACAATAACTGTGTACATTCTCTTTTTTATTTGTTTTTAATGTGTGAACTGCACTTGTTTGCTCTGTATGCTAGTTCTGATTATGTATTCTTGCATTTTAATAAAAAATTAAAGAAGCCAATAATCTAGAACAGCAGGGGAAAAAGTAAGGAAATAAGGTAGTTCACAGTTAAATGGTGCCCCTGGAGTTTCACTAGATATTGCTTGCATCTTGTGGATTTTCCCTCTCAATACAGAAGTGTTTTTGTTTCTATAAGAAAGGGAAATTGTCTCCCTAATTTCTGAAAAGGTTATGAAGCACCATGAGAGTATTCTGTTGGGAGGGGAAAATACAGCAGCATCTTAATTCTATCAGTGGTGTTCGGCAGGGCTCTTTTTGTAGCAGGAACTCCTTTGCATATTAGGTGACACACCCCTAATATAGCCAATCCTCCAAGAGTTTACAGATTGGCTACATTAGGGGTGTGTGGCCTAATATGCAAAGGAGTTCCTGCTACAAAAAGAGCCCTGGAGCACTTACCTGTCAACATTTATCTATTGAAAACCTGCCAACCATGACAGACCGAGGGTTGACAACATTCAGGTGGGTGCTGGAGTTCTCCTGGAATTCCAGCTGATCTCCAGACTATGGCATTGGGTTCCCCTGGAGGAAATAGCCGCTTTGGAGGGCAGTCTCTGTGGCATTATGTCCCTACTGAGTTCCCTCTCCTCCCTAATCTCCACCCTTTCCAGGCTCCACCCCCAATCCCCCAGCAATTCCCCAACTCAGAGTTGGCAACCCTAGATGGCCCTAAATTATGCGCATTACTTTTCTCCCACTGGACGCATTGCTTGAGTGAGAACCAAAAAGGGCTGATGCTGTGTGGTTGTTCAGCGTGTGTGTGTGTGTGTGTGTGGAGGGGGGGGGGGTTGCCTAGCACATTCTAGAGATATCCTGGAGGTCTCCAATACAATGTCTGTGGTGTGTGTGTGTGTGGGGGGGTAAAATTCATCAGCCCCTTGACACACCAGGCGCCTCTGCTCAAGCCCAACAAGACCTTCTACTGCTTGATTCATGAGCACATCTGAAGGCATTTATAGCCTTGGCTTCATGTTCCCCAATCCAGCCTTGAATATTGGTGACTTCTTCCAGGATCAGCTAAAACACTGTAGAAGGAAGCTCAGAAGTTCCTTCCTTCCTTCCTTCCTTCCTTCCTTCCTTCCTTCCTTCCTTCCTTCCTTCCTTCCTTCCCTCCCTCCTTCCTTCCCTCCTTCCTTCCCTCCTTCCTCCCCTCCCCTCCCCTCCCCTCCTTATTTGGATTTCTATCAGGGTGATTCACAATTGTAAAGTTACAAAGCCATTAAAAGCAATTATTTAATAAACAATTAAAGCAGTTTAAAAGGCAGGAACTACACTAAATTCATAAGGTTCAACAGTCCAGTAGCTGGAAGCAACCAGGCTATAAACCAAAGAAGACTAACGATCTTATTCACATGGGCAGCGTACAGTTGGAAACCAAAAGCAAGGGAGGCCAAAGAGCTGGGTGCCTGCCACCTCAGCTGGGAGGGAGGAGGTGGTCATGAGCCGCACACTCACCTCATTAAAAGCCCCTTTAAAGGGTCTTTCTCTGAGCAGGGTGGGGGCCGCAGCGCGAGGGGCTGGGGAAAATCAGTGCCACAGCCACAGCCTCCACCCCACTTAAAAGGTCTTTTTGCAAGCCGAGCAGGCAGCCTGCGACTGCCCTCTCCCTCCCTCCTGCTAGATTTAAAGGGCCCTCCAGCTGGTCCGCGGGCCACGTGGTCCCCACCGATCAGCTGAAGTCCTTTAAATCACAAAGGAGGGGTGGCCGGGCAGGTAGTCGCTCTTGAAGGCAGGGCTTGAGGCAGGGCTTCCCCCGCTGGCCAGCTGGCCAGGGCAGATTGAAGCCCCCAGGATCTGGGGAACCCTTGCCCGGACCTGGGGGCTGGCAACCCTAAGACAAAGAGTTGGTTCTCACTCAAGCAACCCACATGAGCCTCTCAGGCACTGGGAGCACCTCTGTGTCCACTGGGAGAAAAGCAATGAAGCTGGAATTTCTGTATATATAAAAGCCCTGGTGTATTGGCACTTTCCGGCTCTCCCATTGGCTGTTTAGGTTCGCCTGCTCCTTGGGAGGAAAGCGATGGCGAACCTAAACAGCATGATAAAAAGTAGAGACATCACCCTGCCAACAAAAGTCCGCATGGTCAAAGCAATGGTATTCCCAGTAATGTATGGCTGCGAGAGTTGGACTATAAGGAAGGCCGAGCGCCGAAGAATAGATTATTTTGAACTATGGTGCTGGAGAAGACTCTTGAGAGTCCCTTGGACTGCAAGAAGATAAAATCAGTCAATCCTAAAAGAAATCAACCCTGACTGTTCCCTGGAAGGCCAGATAGTGAAACTGAAGCTCAAATACTTTGGCCACCCAATGAGAAGGGAGCACTCGCTGGAGAAGAAGACCCTGATGCTGGGCAAGACTGAAGGTCAAAGAAGATGAGGACCGCAAAGGATGAGATGGTTAGACAGTGTCATAGATGCAACGAACATGAAACTGAGCCAACTTCAGAGGATGGCAGAAGACAGGAGGGCCTGGCGGGATCTGGTCCATGGGGTCGCGAAGAGTCAGACTCAACTGTGCGACTGAACAACAATATTTTGGGGAAGGAGGAGGAGGAGGAAGAGGAGGAGGAGATTGGATTTATACCCCGTCCTTCACTCGGATTAATATTTCCAAATTACTTACCCTCCCCACCCATTAAACTGTTCATAGACGCTAAGACAATATACTGAAATAAGATTAGAAAAGAGCAGGAGCACCTTAAAGACTAACAAAATATGTTTTGTTATGAGCTTTTGTGAGTCACTGCTCACTTCTTCAGATAGATGTGACTCACAAAAGCTCCTACCCTGGTACAAATTTGGTAGTCTTTGAGGTGCTACTGGACTTTTGCTCTTTTCTACTGCTATAGACAGGCTAACATGACAACCCATCTTGGTCTATCTTCACTGAAATAAGAGACATTCATTACAGAAAACAAACAATTTTCTGAACATGAACGGAAGGACATGACAGTGTCCTTTAAAGTGTGCCTATTTCCAGCATGACAAGCAAAACTTTTCTGGGTTCAATTACATGCCTGTCAGACCTCATGTGGAACCAGCCGCCATGCCAGGATAATGCAGCTGTGACAATTCCCTGCCCACATTAATATGAACATCTTGCTGGCAATCAACAACCTCTGAAAGCACCTTTTTCCTTCTCTCTCTAGGTTTTTATCATCTTGATTGCTTTGTAAACAAAAGGATCCTGGAACACTAAAGGATCTTCTAACACAGATGTGACGTTTGTGCTATTTTTGAAAAATTGGGCTTCAGTTAATGTCTTGTTTGCTTCCTAGAAATGGAATCATAACTCTTCTCTCTCTTTTTTTCTTTGAAGGTATGCTTCTAACCCTAGTTCCAGTGTGGATGTCTCTATTTCACCTGCCATCGCCATTTGGATGGTGTCGTCTGGGTCTAAAAGCGGCCCTCCTGAAAGCAGTCCCAAGCTTGACAGGGCATTCTCTTTCATAAAGGAATCTGATTCTTTCCACAGAACTGACACGTTGCCATCTTTCCAATGTCAGTGGGAAAGGGAAGTTCAAAGGAGAGAGACTGGAGCCACTCCCGAAGTCACACTCAGGAAAGCTGAACCTCCAGAGACTTTTTTTTGGGGGTAGGGACAACTCAAACTGTATCAGCAAACTAATAAATCCAGCTGCACAGGGACAAACTATTCAAGGATATACACATTTTAAAAACACCCCCCCCCCCTGTAGATCAGTATAGATTCAGGTACGTAACAATGTTGTTCTGAAGCAGCAGAACAAAGTTTGAGTATATTTATTTCCTTCACTATGTTTTCCCTAGGAATTAACCCAAACAAATGGTGACCATATAAATTAAGCTTGTTTTTCCTGTTTGGTCCTTGAATCTGTTAAACATCTTCATTATGTTGTATGCCAATTTGCTGCTCACCGTGTGTGTGTGTGTGTGTGTGTGTGTGTGTGTGTGTGTGTGTGTGTGTGGACTGGTAACTTCAATTTCAATGTATCTGAAGATGTGTGTGTGTGCACATGGAAAACATATACTTTGAATAATATTTTGCTGCTCTTAAAGGTGCCCCACTGGACTCAAACGTTGTTCTGCTGTAGATCAGCAGATATCAGAATAAGTTCCTCAAAAGAGAGAAATGTCATCTGTTGATGTTTTGAAGGACAGGAACAAGGAGAGACTCCACACAAACACACACACACGCTCCTAGGAACCACATCTGCAACCCGGGCCTGATTGCAATCTCCTTCTTTCTGGCCTATATGTGGAAGCTTACAAGTAACAAAGTAACGCCATGTACAATGGCTGTTTTTATCACAAAGGAACTTCAGGAACAGAATGGAAAAGGAAATTTCTGAATTACAAGATATTACAACACTTGGAACAAAAACCTCCCCAGGACTCAACAGGGACATTGGATCTTTATCCCATTACATAAGCTCATTCAGTCCTCACCGATGTATTCTGAACAAGAAGGGCTATAAATCCTCTGTATTTTAGTGTATTTCTTTTTCAGAATAATATATTAGAATACTGAAGGGATGTCTGCTGACAAAATTACATCCAGCTCAAAATATACTGTTGTACCTCTAGGCCTGAGAAGAGATCATTAAGATTCTGTTACTTCCCACAATTAGAAAAAACACCTTCAGACATTCATCTGGTATTTTGACATATTTATTGCTTTTACAACTGTTGACCTTATAACCTTAACTTGCTATTTAGTTTTTTCACTTTGCATAAATGTCATCATGTTACGTGTTTATTTGCTGTTAAATCCCTGTCTATAAGTTTAGAACCTCATCTACCATTCCAGTGTATCTGAGGAAGTGTGCCTTGCACATGAGAAGCTCATACCGTGAATAAACCTTTGTTCGTCTTAAAGGTGCCCAACTGGACTCTCTAAGTTTGTTCTGCTGCTTCAGACCAACACAGGTGACTCCCTGGATCTATCACCATGCACAATATTTACTGCTTACTGATTGTTAGAATTTACTATCATATAGCATACGAAATTTCAACAATATAATTATACAATAATTCAAGGGTATAAGTCTTCAATCGTTCACAAATATAAAGTTTCACAAGGAGGGAACAATAAATGGCCAACAGCTATGTCAAAGCTTGTAAAAGTAGCCAAAAAAAAATTGGGGGGGGAGTTGCTCCCAATATTTAACCATGGACAGTGTAGTCCAATTACAGTGGAGATGCTGTCAACGCCCAACGTGTGCCCAGGTTTTCTGCATGTTTCAGTAGCCTCCTTCCAGGTTGTGAGTTATCAATGGAACTACATAAGAACAAAAGATAAACACAAAACTACTCTACCATCACAGTGCTAGAATCACGGAATTAGTGGCACTAAGCCACTAATGACTCACCCAATGCTCAAGAGTAATTTTTTCGGTAAGCAGCACAAAATGCCCTCTGTTCTCTCATTTGGCAACTAGGTTTCAGAGTTCAAAAAAAAAAGGGAGTAATTTCCCAGCTCTAACTCCTCCATGATTACAAGCATCTGGATTTAACAATAGCGTGTGTAATTAAAGGTACAGTATCCAAATACAATTCACAATGAAATTAGCTATATAAAGGTAGACCAATCTAAAGATAAATTGAGACCTTTAGGAGACAATGTCTGAAACGTATGTATAAAGAATGCTTCCAAAAGCCAAACTGGCCACCTTCTTTTGGAAGAGAGAACTCTGTGTTATATTTTGGTGCCTAAACCTTCCAATTTAATATTTGGAACATTTTTGGAGACAAGTCTTCTGACGAAAGGAATTCAGGAACAGGATGATCACTGGGAACCTATAGAGAACTGTCTCAGCTGATAACGAGGACTTTTTCAGCAGATTAAAAAATCCCATCACAGGGCAACAAGTTTAAATAGAACCACCTCAGCCGGCATATATCTGTGCACAGATACCTGAAGAAGTGAGCAGTGACTCACAAAAGCTCAAGCCCTGCCACTAATGAAGTTAGTCTTTCAGGTGCTCCTGTGCTCTTTTCTGCTGCTACAGACAGACTGACACGGCTGCCCATCGTGATCTACTTTTTGTTTAAAAAGGAAACTCCTTTGCATTAAGTGCCATTTTAACTGCTTTGCACAACACCCTATTTCCCTAATGAAAGCCTTTAAAGTGCATCATGTTAAACTGAAGAAGCATTCAAGCATTCTGCCAAACACAACTAAAGCAATTGCTGATGTCAGCCTGCCCTTAGAGTGGAAACATCATCTTGGGGAAGGGGGGCCATTTCTTATTTAAACCAGAAGAGTGCATTCTAGATGTTCCCGGTTTCATTGGTTAGGAACCTATGGATTATAACCAAGGCACAGATTGATATTTGCATGGACTCATTTTACCTCCTTTAAACACAGTCGTGAAACTTTGGAAACATACTGCAGCCTAACCTAGTGTGGAAATGGTACTCCTGAGGATAAAAAGAAAACTGGTTTATGTTTAAGGTTCATTTGCCTCCAGAAATCACACAAGATGGCTCTCGTGCAAGCTTAATTGTATTATTTCAGTGAATGAGACAGTACTTTCTTAATAGGGGGAGAAAAGATTGCAGAGGCAAGGCAGTTGGCTAATTTGATCTCTTTCTGAAGACAGGCAATAATCTACTATTTTTACTGCAAAATCAACAAGCCATTACAAAAATGCCATCGCGCCAGGTGAAGGACACCTCTTGTGAGGGTATCTTTATTCCCTCTCAAATGGACTCACAAAGCCTTGTCCCCAGGGCATCTGCTGAGACACATCAGTCGCTATCTGAAAGTGAAGGAAGGAAGGAAGAATCCCTCATCCTATGCATTGTAAAGACAGGATGCCTGCGTCACCAGTGGCTTCTTGTAAAAAGAAAGCAAGAAGCTGAGTAAGGCTCTAGCATTTTAGGCTCACTATATATCCGGGAAGTTAAATGATCAAAACAAAGCCATTACGGTTAAAAATACTGTCTCCTAATATTTTCAAACAAAACTTTGTTGTGGCAAACTTCCACACAGCTGTTTTGTTTTATTACATGATAGAACAAGGGGAGGGGGGTCTTTCATCCGTTTAAGTTAGTCTGTCCCTAGGATCGGAGGCTACACTTGCACTATGGGAAGCCATGTTAGCAGGACAGTCCTGTGCCTGACACAGCAAGGTGCGCTGCAAAATACCCCGTGTGAAAAGCCAATGAAGTGGCAAGAGCCTTTCCAAAATGTAGTAGAGATGGGACTATATAGATTTTCCCCTGTTTTGATTATTCATATTTCTCTGGTTTTTTAGATTTATTCTTTAAGTAATATTTTATTAGGATGTTAGAAAGGCCTGTTATATAGAAGGCTTTCCTCTTGTAGGTCTGATATTGTTAGCAGACAACACAATAGGTACAAAGTTCATGATTCTGTAGTTCTTAGGGCAAACCTTTCAATGTCTGGGTCAAGTAGGATTTTAGTCTCGTATCAGTAATGAATACTTTTGGTTGGGGAAGAACAAGCTTTAGCCGATATGCCTTAGGTCATGTCAAGTAAATATGTGACGCTATTGCATAGAAACACCTTACTTACATTTGACCAATAAGGAGATTTTTATGTAAATGTTGTTTAAGCTTTTGTAACCAATTATGCTGTTTGAATATTATTCCCATGATGATGGTATGATGATGTCATTTTAAATATTTAACTTTATGTATTTCCTGAATATGTTCAGAATATGCTCAAGAAGAAGAAGAAGATGAAGAAGAAAAAGAAGAAAGTTGTCAATTGTTGTTTAGCTATTTGGTCTTATTGTTTTCCTATTAATTGAAGCATGTTTCCTGATTATACTGAGAAGAAAGTAGTCAGTTTTGATGGGTTCTTTGGCCTAACTGTTTTCCATATTTCATTACAATAAAATACAAGAACTTCCTCCTCATTTGACTTCATTTTTGACATGGAATCTAATGTCTACAACAAAAATGCCTTGTATCAGTCCCCTGAGACAGACTACTCCCTATGCTTACTGCCGCCCACCGGACAAACACAGC
Source organism: Gekko japonicus (assembly GCF_001447785.1). NCBI lineage: Eukaryota > Metazoa > Chordata > Lepidosauria > Squamata > Gekkonidae > Gekko > Gekko japonicus. Next base: position 1,019,214 of record NW_015169186.1, on the reverse strand, counting down.
AGCAACCCAGGGCTTGATAAGCTGTTACAACACAGGGTTTGGCAAAGTGGCCCACAAGCGGTGCAGCCATGCTCATAGGCATTAGTGTTAATGCTCTTGCACGATCAAATTTACCAGTCATGGCAGGCTCCACCCACCCTGCCGTGCCATCTCTCCCCCCCCCCCACCGTTTTACTGCTGCAGCGTTGTTCCAAATCAAGCTGGAAACCAAAGGGCATGCTACTCTGTTGTTTTTACCTCTATGCTCATTCCAACACTCCTGCCCAGAACTTCAAAGCCAGTTCTCACTGATAGTAGCCCGAGTTTTTAGGCATCAGTTCCAGCACCTCCTTTTAAGGAATTACACCTCCCAAGTTTTTGTTCTCCCTGAGCCACAATGCAGCAGAAATTTAAAGTTGGTGCACCACCAGCTTGAGCATTTGCCCTATACCCATGGGTCTACTGACATGCTCACTTTGCCAGAGAATCCCAGAAAAAATATGTATCACATTGCTGTCCTGCCCTTTTGCCAAGGAACTCAGAGCTGCATTTGAAAAATACCATTTTAGTCTCACAATAAATCCCACGAATGGGTCAGGCTGGAAGTGAACTTGCCAAAGGCCACACTGCAGGCTTTGCAGGGGTCAGGATCCTTGTGTCCCCTCCCAAGCCCAGCATATAGCCCTCTGCACCACATTCGCCACCTACCTTACTCCCGCATACCAACCTGACTAGCCAATCAAGTTTACCAACTTTCCGCCTTAGCCGTTTTTGCAAGTATTTCAGGGCCTGCCCATTTCCTAACCTCCAATATCTGCCTTGAAAGACTTGCAGCTAAATCTTACTGGGGTCTTGTTTGTCCACATCCAACACTGCATGTTTAACAATTGCAAGTATCAGCCAACTATGAGCCAACTGTCATGGAGAGAACTAGATAGTGATGAAGAGCAGGCAGATTAGAAGGGAGACGTTTCTGAAGCATTAACAACACTCCCCATTCTTGAAGCATGAATAATGCTGAAGATCCTCCTCAGTTGCTAGAATACTGATAGAGTTAATTTTTTTTGTAGTTTTTGAAAAGCTTACAAGCTATAAGAAGCAGGACCGCATCAAGAACCCGCTTGGTTGAGGACAGCGATGGCTTCCAGCTGTCTGGTGCGCCTGTCTCCTGCCATGCGAGGCAGGGGCACAATCGGTAGTCTTAGAGTCATCGTATCAGGCTGGTTATTGTATTTTTATTGCATTGTTATTGTTTTAATTCTTAAACTAATATATGAATGTCCTTATTGATGTACACCACCCTGAAACCTGTTTTTATAGGGGAGGGTGGTTTAGAAATCTATAACAGAACAGTACAACAATGCAAGGGATCCTGGCTGGCTTGACATTTGAGTAGGCTCCTACCACAGGACTTCTGTATTGGGAAATAACTTACAAAACAACTTTGGAAAGAGATTGACTCAAGTTAAATCACTCAGACACTCTCAAACCAATTAAGGACTATACAGACGCAAAGCCTGTTCCTAGCCTTCCAGAGAGTCTAAATCAATACAGTCACCACCCAGCTATGTAAACAAAACCAGCATTTACATTTCTCCTGAAGGCTCCTTGCCACTACTTCACTTGAGAGTAATCCTCTTCTTGATCAAGGAGACTGTGCACGTACACAGGCATACAATGGACTATTTTTTTAAAAAAAATAAAGCCAATAGCAAACAACAACAGCCAAGCATGGCATCTATGTCCTCCCTTTCAAAGTGCTAACACTGCAAGATGCCACTTGGAAGGGGAAGTGATCAGTTCCACTAATTGAACACATTAATAAGGTTTGATTTACAGCAAAAATAAAAGCCAAGCCTTGATGACTAACAATATCAGGCTGTAATAAATGTCAGCAGAAAAGCAGCCAAATTATTGCATGCTGTAAATCAAAGCAATATAATTGTGTGTGAATTGTATGGGTTTCTTCTACGGATTCATAAAATGCTTTGCTAAATAAAATTATTACTCCGGCGTACTGGGAAAAAATGCAATTCTGTCCATTAGAAATATTGAAGAGGTTTTGTTCCAAGACACTATTAAGGAAATGAAGCAGGAATAAAAATCAGTTGTGGTCCAGGATCTGGCTACTTCGCGTAGACTGGAGTCTTAGCGCCACCAGCATTCTAATAATGGAAGACAATAAACTCTGCTCTCACAGGTCATCAGTGGCCATTACCTGAAGCAGAGTCCCATTCACTAGATCACAGCAGTATTACAACATCACATTCATTGTTAGTGCGGTTCAGAAGCCAATACAAATGTGAGCCATTCATTTCGTCAGCCACTAAAATGGTAACCTCAATTCCAAGTTTCAAAATGAGGTAGGAAACAAATTGAGTTCTCTATTGTGAGTCCGGTTAGCATTTCATTAACTGCTGTTTCATTATACTCAAGTTCACAAGTGATTAAATAAATCACTGCCGGAAATACATATATACAAGCTAAATTTACTGTGTGTACATTATTTACAGATATTCTGCATTTGCTTCAGATGTTGGCAATTCTTGCCTATGTGTTTTTGTACGACCCAGTCAGACAGAGGAAACGAGCTCTGTCCACAACCATATTTACCAGTCCTGCCTTCCCATGGCGATTTCTGCAACCACAGTGGCTGGAAAAGATTCAGTGATGCTTACCTGAATTACTGGGGAGAAGCAGCACCTGTTGTTATACCCACAAGGGAGGATTTTCCAGCCTCTGAAACTCGCAGTGGTTAGGTAGGTTTTGTTCTCAATTCCACAGAGGATTTTATTGCTGCAGCTATGGTGAAACCCCACACCTCTGTGTGGCCACTGCTGTGCTGGCAGTCAAAGGCAAGGATGGTCTCATTTTGAAAGGACTTCGATTTAGGAGTTTAATTGACCTTTTCACTGTAAGCAGCACACTTAAATGGCTTACTTGCCATTGACTTGCTCTGTGCTTTTGAAGTGTCTGGTGCTCATGACAGAAGTGTATGGTACATTCAAGTCTATTACAGATATGGCATGCCACTTGATAAACAGCATGATTCCTGTAGAGGGCAGCCAATCAGGAGGTCTTCTGCACCGAGAAATTGGCCAAAATGTACCCTGGAATGTCTGGCAAATGTTGGAAATGTAAGATACGGGTGGGAAGCTTCTTTCATATTTGGTGGAAGTGTAAAGATGTGATGTTATATTAGAGAAGTGTTCATGAAATATTGGGAAAAAATATGTCTGATACCACTAAAATTTAAACCAGAAATGTTTTTGCTTAATAGTATGCCTGAGGTAAAAGATAAGAAAGTTAAGCACTTACTATACATACAGTTACAGCAGCAAGGATTCTTTATGCTATGTAGTGGAAGAAATCAGAGATACCAACAAAAGAGGGACTTTTGACAAAAAAAAACCCCTGAAACAGAGGAAATGGATATATTGACGGATTCAGTGAAAAACCAAAGAAAACAAAATGTGAGAGAAAATTGGACATTATTTTATGAATGGGTGGAAAGAAGCCATGAAAAGGGAAAATCACAAATAATGGATTACAACTATCATAACCTTGGGAGAAACTTAACTTGAGCTGTAGAACATGTATTTTTTCAGTCATCATAATAGAAGACTGTAAGGATTTGATTAAGCCTCATTAGAAATGCTATAAATGAAAAAAAGACTGGAAGCAAAGGTTTACGATGAAAATCGTTTCGTTAACAGCTATTATGATGGAAACCTTTTCCCATTGGTCTTATCCCATTCCCCTTGTCCTCCCCTTCCTAAATGTACTACATAGTAGGGGAAATTAATAAGAATATATATTCAAAAAGGAGGTCTTCTGCACCAACCTTTGCTAGGTCAAGGGTTTTAGCTCTCCTTTCCCATATGGCAATTGCAGTTCGGCATTATGAAATTGGGCGTCATGAAATGGCCCAGGCTAGCCTGACCTCATCAGATCTCAGAAGCTAAGCAGGGTCAGTCCTAGTTAGGATTTCAATGGGAGAGCGCCAAGGAGGTCCAGGGTCCCTATGCAGAGGCAGGCAATGGTCAACCACCTCCGTTAGACTCTTGCCTTGAAAATCCTACATGTTTGCCATAAGTGGGCTGCAACTTAACAGCACTTTACACACACAAGGAGAGGGCTGATTCTAAATTGAAGACTATGAAGAGAAGCTGCAGCTAGATTGAGGTACCACCACAACTGTAGGGTGCAATCTTAGGCAGATCTATTCAGAAGTATGTACCAAGTTATTCAATGGGACTTACTCCCAGGAAACTGTCCTTAGGATTGTGGCCAGAATGTGTTAGGACAAGGAACTTGGTTGTATTTCCCTCCCAGTCATAGCAACAACCTATCATGACACAGTTCCACTTTCCAATAGAGAGAGTTTACTTGCAACACTCTCTTTTCTTCTGCCCTTCATTGTCACCACTAATCTTTATTGAAATGATGGAAGACAAAGAATTGGGAAGAACACCAGAAAAGGAAGCTTATAGATCAAACTGATTCTTCTGTCTCCTCATCTCTCAGATTTCAGCTTGCCTATATGATAGACTTGTTTTTCAGGTGGAAGGTTGTGATTTATCTACATTCTGCTTTTTAACAATAAAAAAGACTTACTTCCGAGACAGAACTTCATACTCACCCCGGTATCTCATCCCTGGTCTTGTAGCTTTCTTTTCATGGACTTTGTCTGATGTGGCTACTGAGGCATATTTTTGCAAGTTAGAGGAAAGGCTGACTTTCAGTGAGGGCCCAGTTCATGCCCCGCTTGTGTGATGGGTGTAAGCTCCATGCATCACCCCCCAACTGTCCTTTTTCTTTGACCTTTCTCATCAGACTTCCAAAGGGCTGGACCTAAGGGGGCAGTCTTCAGTAGGCCTGGCTCGTCGGGCATCATGATTATGATTATGAAACTAAACCTAAATGAAAAGCTGGTGGATTAGTCTAAAATGAATCCAACTGGAAAACGCCAAATCCTGGTCTTCCAAAGTGTTCATGCTTGCTATGGTCTTCTTCTGGTTTGTAATGTCTTCAATGGTCCACCTGAGTGCACAAGCAAAGCCATCAGCTTCATTAGTGCACCAAGGAAAAATCTGCAGATATGCACAGTTCACTTCCCTGTGCCTTGTGAGGGCAGAGCAGCAAGAATGGCAGACAGCCAAAGCTCTAGAGGACATCAAGTTCAACAAGGCATTTCACAAGCTTATGCCTGTTCTTGGAAGTATGGTTTTCACCAACCAGCATGCCCAGTTGCCCTAATCTGTACAGAGAAGACTGAAAACTCCTCTTTGCCAAAGGCAGTGGTGTTCAATTGGACATGTTTAGCTTCTTGGGCAAGCTCTCTCTCTGTCCAGTTTAGACCTTTTCAGAGGTTAAGTCTGCGGAAAACAAACCATGAGTACCGTAAGCACACAGTAACTACAATGCTCCTGATATACACAGTCACTGTTTTGTCTGAAATACATATTTTCTGGCTTCAGTACACACAAACCCATACCCTGAAAAATGCAGCATTCTGCTTCAATGTACCAAAGCTTTCAAACATGCACATGTCCCTATTCAGACACAATGGTGGCTGTGTTGTGGGAGCATCACAGGTACGTTGTGCTTGAATTTCCCTCCCCCAAAATAATATCTCTTAAAGGTCTAATCTAAACCATTTTCTGCACTTAGACAGGGCCCGTTCTTTGGAACAAGTGAAATTGGGCTCCCTTTGGGGGCCTCCATAAAAGTGACTCAGAGATTTGAGTGACAGCTAGACACCTGCAGGGATAGTTTCCAGCCTCACTCCTATGTCAGAAGGCACCACAGAATAAATGCACAGCAGACAGAGGCATGAGCCACTCCTTCCTTGGTGCCTACAAGTCAGGGCTAGGTGGACATTCTGCAGTGGGGCTGGGCAGACGCATCCTGTCAACAACAAGCTGTATTTCCCCACTGTCTTTCTGGAAGTTAATGTACATAAGAAATGTGGCCTGTTCATGCACAATGCCACAATGCATTTTCCCCGCTCTTTCACTGCTTTTTCCTGTGCTCTGGGTACAAGACATTTTGTTGCCCTGCAAGGCGCTTATAGCGCTCTTATGGACACTGTTCATAAGTGATAAAAACTGGACTGTGCAAGTAATGTGCAAAAGGGACTGAACTGTGTGTGTGGTGACCCAAAAACGATGCCAACTACAGACATACACCCAGAAGAAGGAAGCCTTCCTTTGAGAGGATGTGCCAATGGTTCTTAAAGTTACCTGCCCTCTCACCTGCTGTAAGGCAACAATTCAGCCCCATTATATCCCATGGGCCACTGAAGTCAATGGCAAAAACATAGGGTATATTCTGGGGGCTGGAGGGCAGGGGGCTTGAGGGAGAGGCTCCAAACTCGTAGGGTAGCTCCCTAGCCACATGTAGCACTGGAAACCAAGGCAGAAGACCAGAGACATGGAATCCAAAGGCCTCTTCCTTGCACACGCAGGCAGCATTCCCCTTCCCCCACATAGCCTCGCCTCGCTGAAGCTACAGCCATGAGACAATCAATGAATACCCATGACAATGACTCTGGCCGCATGAGTCATCATCCCTCAAGGTGCCACTGCCCTGCCCAGAATGACTGCCCAGGGCTGCTGCGGGCTGATTCAGATTCTCTGATCTGAATCAGCTTGCCGCCGAATTGCCACCGAAATTCGGCAGCATTTCAGCCCCATTATATCCTATGGGCCATTGATGTCAATGGCAAAAACATAGGGTATATTCTGGGGGCTGGAGGGCAGTGGGCTTGAGGGAGAGGCTCCAAACTTGTAGGGTAGCTGCTGGAGCCTCTCCCCAAGATTCCCACCAGGTTTCAAGAACATTGAACCAGGGGATCAAATTCTACGGTCCCTAAACAGGTTGCCCCCCATGCCTGCCATTGTTCTCTATGGTGGGGAAAAAAAAGAGACCGGCTTGAAGTAGCCCACAAAAGTAAACACAATATAGCAAAAACAAACAAAAAATGAGTAACATTCAAGCAAGCCATAAAACTAGCCAAAAATCTGCTGGGAGGCAACAAACGGAAAAAACCATTGAGACAGTATTCAGCAGCCTAAAAATAGTACCCATACAACAGAACATAAAACCTAATGACACAACGCAATGATGATGGAACCCCCTGAAGTTTTGGTAGAGATAAAACATTTTGGCCCAGCACCTGAAACACTAAAGTAGGGGCCAGGGAGCTGCAAGGGGGAGGGCAGACCCCGGGCGAGGTGTTCCCACTGAAGCATCCCTCTCCACTAGCATCCGACTCTCCTCTGCAGGCAGGGGACCAGAGAACAGGGGGAAGAATCTTCGCTGGCAGTACCAACCCCAAGCCGTTTACTTAAAAACCAGCTCTTTGAATGGTCTTGTGCCCATCCTTGTTTCTATCCAGACGTGAATTTTTAGAATAAAGGAGACGTCTCCCCTTTATTTCTGCTTTTGGTAGACTTGACAGTCTCCCCATTTCCCATAAGTCAACCAGTGACCTGGGCAAACTACAGTGAAATTTAATATGGAAAGCTCCCGAAAGGGGGGGGGTGTTCTTCAGAATTGGGAGCACCATCTGAAATTCTCTCTGCTGTAACAGGTGAACTATCAAAACACAGTCCACTTATCCTTCAAAATGGTAGGTAGAAATTTGACACAAATAGCTGACGATATAGAAACAATGATTGAATCTGCATTTGTCTTTCCCACGGGTGTCCCAGCCTTCTGACTCCATCTTCAAAAAAACTGTCTACATTTGCTTTCGTTTTCAAACTTCAATTGTGCGAGTATACTTTTGCATGTCTGCATATGTTTATCGCCCTCTCGTGGCGGCTCCAGTGTAATTGTGCCTCCGCACTGCTGTAAATGAATCTTCTCCAAACAACATTCAAACAAGCATAGAGAAAGACGGCGTCACCGAAGCACGAAACTAATTTAAAATAGCAAAAGCAGATTCAACCAACAAGAGCATATGGGCCAACTGGATCATGTTTAGGGGTTGTGAAGACCCAAAGGATCTTCACAATTATCAGGGTGTGTGTGTGGGGGGGGGGAACATAAGGTGAATTATTTAAAAGACTGCCTCTATTTCATTTCTAACAGAGTATTTGTAGACATTGCTTTCCCATTTTTGGCAGCCTCATTTCAACCAATATTCATGCCTTTCATTTATGTCCCTGTTTAGAGTGTTATCTTGCTGCTACAAGAAAGCAGCCTGAAGTTTCCTTTGTTTAAAGCACAAACATGAAGCTCAAAATAGGCTGCTTTCTGGGGAGATGTCATGAATAGGAAAATTGCATTTTAACACACCAATCCTAAATCACATTTACCTGGATGCATCTTACAAAATTTTGCCCAAGGCTGTATCATACTGCAGACTTTACCTAGACTGCCTTTTGGGGGGGGGGGGGTTGTCATTGTACTTCCCAAAGACATCCACTGCCAGTTTCCCTCTTCTGAGCTGATTCTTCTGAAGATGACATACTCGAGCTGGAGCCTTCATCAACCTGGAACCTTCATCATCTGGAAAGTCTTAGAAGGGAGTCTGAAACATACATTTTTGATATCTGGCAGTATCTGGCAGCCTGCTGGTATCTTGACTGATGAAGAGGAGCACTTTCTCCAACTATGCCCTTGTAAGCCTTTTTGTTGAAAACAGAACAAGGATGATTCAGACAAGAGTCATGAAGAAGGAACTGCAAACGCACACCATTGCTTCCAGACTCTTATTATATTGTAATTTTTGCTTATATTTTCTTTTTAACAAAAAAAAGGAGGAAAAAGCATTTATATGCAATTATAAGCGCACCAGTCTACTCAAAAGTCAAGGGATTATCTTTTAACTTGTTGGATAAATCTACAATAAATTAAAGCTAAGGGGCAGCTCATATTGTGCTTCGAATGCACTACATCTCCTCCCAAATAAGGAGACACATCTTTAAAACCATTCATGGGCAGGATCCAGACTAACTTGGCAATTTCTGCTGATTCCCTTCTTCTTGCTGGAATCATGACATTCCTCAGGGACCTTTGCATCTCCAGCTAAAAAGGATTAGGAAAGTGTTGATATGAAAGAGCTCTACCAAGACCCTAAAAAGATGCTGCCAGCCAGAACAGACAATATTGACCAGTAGCCGGATACAATATAAGGCAGAGTCAGGTGTTCAGTTTTGAAAATATAGCACTGGCCACTGCACTAAGGAATGGGGATTAGAAGTTAAAATCTTGATAGTGAAGAAATATATACTGCAGGTTAGAAAAGGCACAAATAGGTATAGAAAAAGGACTGCATGGTTAACAAACAAAGTAATGGAAGCTGTAAAAGGTAAGAAGGATTCCTTTAAGCGGTGCAAAGCTATTCTCAGTGAGGTTGATAAAAGGCTGTGGCAAAATGCAAGTCTGTGATCAGGGAGGCAAGAAGGGAATACGAGGAGCATACTGCAAAAAACATAAAGACCAACAATAAAACTTTCTTCAAATATATTAGAAGCAGGAAACCAGCCAGGGAGGCAGTGGGGCCCTTGGGTGACCAAGGGATAAAAGGAGTACTGAAGGATGATAGGGAAATGGCTAAGAAGCTGGATGCATTTTTTGCCTCTGTCTTCACTGTGGAAGATGAGAAGTGCTTGCCTACTCCAGAACCGCTGATTTCAGGAGGGGTGCTGAAAGACCTGAATTAGATTTAGGTGACGAGAGAGGAGGTCCTATGACTGATAGACAAAAACTGATAAATGTGAACTTGTGGATCTCCTGACAAAAATATGTAATCTTTCATTAAAATCTGCCTCCCTCAGGATCTTCAGAAAAAATTGTTAGAGAACAACCAGAAGATTGCTGACTTGAACAAAACAACCTCTAAACTGGAAGATAAAGCAGATGAAACAGAACATAAACTTCAAGCAATGGACACTAAACAGACTTCTTTGTAACAAGATCTCATGAAAATTGAATTAGATAAAGCAGCATATTTGTTAAGATTTCAAAATATTCCAGAAGAAAAAGGGGAAGATACAAGGAAAACGATGGCTTATACCCTGGCTAAGTATATGAAGACAGAAGAAACAGAGAAAGTCTTGGATGAGATTGATACTGCATTCAGAATGAACTCTGCTTATGCCAGAAGAAATCAACTTCCCAGAGAAGTGCACGTGAGATTCCATAAGAGAACTATAAGAGATGAAATAATTAAAGCATCGAATGAAACACCTTTACAAATAGAGGACACAGAAATAAAGTTCTTAAAAGAAATTCTATGGAGTCAGAGAAAAAAGGAAAGAATACATGGATCTCACAGCCACTTTGAGAAGAAATGAGATTCCTTATAGATGGCTACTCCCAAAAGGCGTATTCTTTACTTATAAAGGCAAAAGGTATAGAATCAATTCAACTTGCAAGGCAGAGGACTTCCTCAAGACTCATGGAGGAGACCTTACTCGTGCCTTGCACCTACTCCTAGGGTTGCCATTCCCCAGGTCCTGGTGGGGAATCCCCTGGATTTGGGGGCTTCTGCAGGCTGCTGGCCAACTGACTGATGGGGGGAAACCTAGCCCCCAAACAGCGATGTTGCTGATGCAATGATGTCACACGGAAGTGACGTTATTGCATTGGAGATGTCGTGTAGTAATGCTCTGGTTTGAGGGCAAAACTCTATGGTTTGAGGGTAATTTTACCAGAGTTTTGCCGTTAAACCAGAGCGCCACCACACAATGTCCCTGACGCGATGACGTCACTTCCGCATGACGTGATTGCATCAGCGACGTTGCTGTTGGGGGCAGAGCCGCACTCCTGGAAGGCTCCCTCCCACCCCTGTCGGTATGTGGAGAGTACCTGGCAACCCTACCTACTCCTCAAGTACCTGATTCATCCAGGAATACATGTAGTGTCCCCTGGGCGCTTCTGTACATTTGTTTTTGCTGTCTTGTGCTCATGTTCTTGGGGTTTTAACTGTATTATAGTTTAGCTGTTTTAAAATGTTTTTACTCTGTTGAATCTTGTTGTGAATCACCCTAAGCCCACTTGTGGGGGAGGGTAGGATAGAAATATGATAAACAAACCAAAAAAACAGACTCAAAAATCAGCCCCACTGAATTTGTTGAGGCTTCCTGTCAAGTACAACTGCACAGGATTATAGCCTTTAGCTACAATCCTACAAACACTTTCCTGGGAGTGACCCAATGGAATCAAATGGGACTTATTGACAAGTGAACCTCCTTAAGATTTATCCTTTTGTCCCCACAGAATTCAGTGGGAGCTGCTGAGAAGTAGGCCAGCCTCTCTCTTCAGACCTCTGAACCTAATTCTCAGCCACACTGCGGGGCGACATAAAGTTGGTAAAGGTTGACAAAAAGCTGGGATTTTGGCATTTTCTTACATAGATTATCAACACTGATTTATTCAGCATTATTAATATGCATGGTGCTCAACAGAATAACACGAGCAAAAAGACAGACCCCCTGCTGAGGAGCATTTTAAATTTAGATTCAAACATCTTCCCCCCATTTTTTCATATTAGTTAATTTTTAAAAAATCTGTAAAAGGGGGCTATGCTGTGATACAGAGAGGTGAACTCACCCACATTCTGCTCAGTGTTCACTCAAATGGTTCTATAGAGCCATGCACGACTAACAGCAGCAGAAACCTGAGTTATCTTAACCAAATGACTTTACACTCTCCTTTATTCAAACCTAAACAGAGTAATATAAAAGAGCAAGAGCCCAGTAGCATCTTAAAGGCTAACCAAATTTGTGGCAGAATATGAGCTTTTGTGAGTCATGAGTGAGCAGTGACTTATGATAGCTCCTCCCTTGCCACAAATTTTGTTAGTCTTTATGGTGCTACTGGACTTATGCTCTTTTCTACTGCTACGACAGACCAACATGGCTACCCATCTTGATCTAAACAGGGTCGTTGGCTACAGTACATTGCAAAACTGGACTACATTTAACTCTGCAAAGAAGTCAACCAGACAATACAGCTCTTTCTTCTGGTTAAGACACAGCTTTTATTTGGCATTCATCAAGGTAATTAATTCACACAAAAAAGCCCTGCTCATCCAGGAGAACGGCTGTTTCCTGGGAGTTTCAAAGACTTTGAAGATGGCAACAGTTCTCATTTTAATTATGGAGGCCTTTCAACACAGAGAAAGCAGACAGACTGTTATCGGGCCATGCCCTTTGCAGATGGCAATGCCACATACCAACCAGTTTGAGGGAAGCAGGAGTCTGTTGCACCATATGCTATGGGCGAGGCAATATCCAATTAATTTGCACTAATACTTCCTGGACGTATCTCTGGGATAAGTTGCTGCTTCAGAGCACCTGCACAGCGGAGAAAGGATAATGGGCTCTGAGGCTCCATACCTGTGACCTGACTTGTTTACTTCAGCCTTGAATAAAGGTCAGTGTCGTAAGCTATCACGGATAACCTTTCCGAACAATCCCAGTGGTGCTGACATTCCTCGGGTACGTTTGGAAGATAAAATGTAATGCAGGGATGAATCTGCAAAGTCCCAGCCATCACCGGAACGATGACAACAGGTAAGAAATAAATGAGATCGGGGGATTTGTGCTATAATCCATTATACTATGTAAATCTTAAAATAATTTGTTAGAGTGACTTACATTAACCACCAAGCAGACAAGTCATGTTCACAGAGAGGAATGGCAATGGTTTATAAAACGTGATGGTTTATAAAATGAAAGTGCAATCGTGAATTCCCCCTCCCCAGTGACAGACCTGAGTTTTCAGAAGTCTCATATCTGTAGCCTGTAAGCCTTTTCCCGGGAAACTCCCTTCATTTTTGACAGCTCTCCCAGATCCATTCTGAATACAGCTATAGGAACTGCAGAATGCCTTGGGCATGCATTACAGCAACGACGTAAGGAAACAATATTAACTTATCATTGAAACTACTAATGCCAGCCTCCAGAGGACTAACTTGAGTCATTTATTGAACCCGAGGGCAGGTTTTCACCCCGATCCCTTATAAAACTTGTGAAGAAATAAAGCCATTATGAACATTTTCTTTCTTTCTTTTTTTTGGGGGGGAGGGTATTTTGTGTGCATGCATGCCTAAAAGTCATAGTTGACTTCTGGCAACCCCTAGTGGGGCTTGGACATTTCAGAGGTGTGGCTTGATGGGCGGCCTCTGCGTCCCGTGGGCCCTGGTATTCCTTGGCGGTCTCCCACCAGGGCTCTTTTTGTAGCAGGAGCTCCTTTGCATATTAAGCCACACACCCCTAGTGTAGCCAATCCTCCAAGAGCTTACAGAGCTCTTCTTACTGGGGCTACTGTAAGCTCTTAGAGGATTGGCTACATCAGGGGTGTGTGGCCTAATATGCAAAGGAGCTCCTGCTACAAAAAGAGCCTTGCGAGTCCCACCCAAGTACTTGCCAGGGTCGGCCCTGCTTAGCTTCCCAGATCTGATGAGATCGGGCTTGCCGGGGCTACCCAGGTCAGGGCAATTATAAACATTTCCACGTGTCATTAGAAGGCTGAATTGGTGGTTCTTTCTGGGAGAAAAAAAGGCCACAAGTGAGGCCAACAGGGATTTCTTGTCCAGAGGTTTCAATAGGGCCTTCCCAGCTCTTAAAGGAAATAAAATCTGTGACCTTTCCTTTCATAGAAACTAGTGCATATTTATCATGTTTTTGCATCTCATTTTTATCTACCTATACAGCAAAAAAAGAGAAAATAATGCTGTAAAACTCCACATCCCCATGGGCATCAAGCTGGCTTCTCCAAGGACCCCCAGATCTGAAGATGCTCAGACAGGGAAGAGTAAAACCCTTGTAAAGCCAGCCTTAAGCACCTAGCCAGATAATTTGGGATCCTAAAGAACCATTTGTGGTTCAGAGTCCCTAAAGGTGCTGTATCAACAAAAGCTGGGTTGCTTATATCAGTCCCTAGATTAAAATATTCCAGCAGGAAAATGCAAGCTGCCTTTGTTCCATACTGGAAACGAGACAAAAAGGGTCAAGACAGATCAAGGCGGGTAGCCGTGTTAGTCAATCTGTAGCAGCAGAGCTTCGGTGGCTCAAGTGGTTAAGACGTTGAACTGCAGGTTGTGGAAGGTCAGTAGTTCAGCAGTTCGAGACCCGGTGCCGCAAGACGGAGTGAGCTCCCGTCTCTAGTTCCAGCTCCTGCCAACCTAGCAGTTCGAAAGCAAGACATTGCAAGTAGATAAATAGGTACCACTTCGGTGGGAAGGTAACAGCATTCCGTGCGCCTTGGTGTTTAGTCATGCCGGCCACATGACCACGGAAACGTCTTCGGACAGCACTGGCTCTTCAGCTTTGAAACAGAGATGAGCACCGCAACCCTAGAGTTGGATTTGACTGGCTTTTGAGCAATGGAACCTTTACCTTTAGCAGCAGAGAAGATCAGGAGTCCAGTAGCACTATAAACATTTACAAAATTTGTGGCACAAATTTTATTAGGCTTTAAAGTGCTACTGGACTCTTGCTCTTTCTAATGGTCAAGACATTATGTGTATTCCACGTACACTCGATATTGCTTTGCTACCTCATATCTACCATCGGTCCTAAATACAAGTTGATTGAACTTAAAAACTGTCTTTTTAAAGGCACGGGCATTCAGAGAGGCATTAATTATGCTGATGATTTTGACTTGACCAACTCTGTAGTCACCATCACAGTGCCAAGTAATCTTCAAAAATCCTTGAAGAAGAGAATGGTAAGATGATTCCAAGCAACCTTGATAAATTGGTGACCATGTCTGCTATAGAATCTGACTGAGCTACGGCACCTAAACTGGATCAATTCTGGACAACCTTGGCAGCAAATTAATGTGTAAAAGATGCATCTGCTAGGAGAAATTGTCCATAGCTTTGAAGTACTGATATCAGTCAACTGCATATTTTAGAGACCAAGTAACCAGGATCTGAAGTCTCCGAATGAACTGCTGTGTAGAAGATGTAGTCAGATTTAGAAGAGGCCGAAGCAGACAGGTCAGAGACGATCCTGGTGGGATGCCCAGAATGGGGTACTTGGAATATTCCACGGGCAACTGCAGAATTATGCCGATAACTCCCCACTGGAGCCTTTACACTCAGGGGAAAGGCATGGACAGGAGGCAGGAGGGCCCCCCCCGGTGCCACTGTTCTGAGTCGAATCAGCTTCAGCGGGCTTTAAAAACTATGTTCCCTGCATCTGCTGTGTGCCAGAGATGAATCCTTTTGGGTCAGGTGAACCCAAATGCATCGTCTTTAAAAAAAACATATTGCGTGGATTACTTGGCCCTCAGCCGATCATCTTCAACGGTGTTTCATTCCTCCAGCTTGTTCTGTTCTTCAGGAAGTTTCCATTTGAGAACAAGAAAGAAAGAAAGAAAGAAAGAAAGAAAGAAAGAAAGAAAGAAAGAAAGAAAGAAAGAAAGAAAGAAAGAAAGAAAGAAAGAAAGAAAGAAAGAAAGAAAGATGATTACTATATCTGGAAAACCAAACGCTCCTTGCTCAATAAGTAATTAGAAAATGTAAAGCAAGATCTTCTCCCTTGTTCAAGGAATGAATAAAGGGCTCGAATACTTTTATGAAAATAATCCATGGAAATAGAAAGTGGCAAACCCCACAAAATGTGCACAATCAGTTAATCCCCTATCTACTCACCTGTATGGTATAAATAGGGAGCTGCGGTGGCTCAAGTGGTTAAGACACTGAACTGCAGGCTAGCGGAAGGTCAGTAGTTCAGCAGTTCGAGACCCGAGTGTGCCGCATGATGGAGTGAGCTCCCATCTCTAGTTCCAGCTCCTGCCAACCTAGCAGTTCGAAAGCAAGAAATTGCAAGTAGATAAATAGGTACCGCTTCGGTGGGAAGGTCACAGCGTTCCGTGCGCCTTGGTGTTTAGTCATGCCGGCCACATGACCACGGAAACGTCTTCGGACAGCGCTGGCTCTTCAGCTTTGAAACAGAGATGAGCACCACAACCCTAGAGTCGGACTCGACTGGCTTTCGAGCAAGGGAACCTTTACCTTTAATGGCATAAGTAATCCATTCTTTCTGTTCTCAAAAATTCCTTCTAACCCTTTGGAAATATATCTTCCCAAATATTTCATTTTATCTGTAGCCTGATTTTCACAAGGAACAATCCTAAACAGGCCTACTTGAAAGAAAGCCCCATTTTATTCATTGGGGCTTACTCCCGGGAAAGTGTTCCTAGGGCTGGAAAGCACTAATGGCTTTTCCAAGAGTTCCGGCCCAGCTCAAGGAGCTCAGGTTCGCTCCAGTTAGCAGGCAGGTGAATGAATGCTTGAAAGCTTATATTGTCGTGGGGAGATTTCTGCCAATACACAGAAACAAAAATAAAGCTTCTCGTTAGGCAATGAAAGGTGGCTCTTTTGTTAAGCAAGGGAAACTGAACTGCCAATAAATCAATTTAAATGTGCTAAAGCGAAGAATTGTGCAGATTTCCCCCTCTATGGAAACACAGATAAGCAGACTCCTGTTCTTTATTTCAAGGCCTTGCTGAATTGTGAAGCAACGACACTCCGAAAAGTATGTAAGATCTAGTATTCTTGGGGGACTCTCACAGCCACCGGAGGACAATGAACCAATTTTGTTTTTATTCTCCAGATGAATCTGGCCTCTGAAGTCAAGGGCAGCAGATCCTCGAGTTCTTCAAATCCAAACCATTCTCATAAATGCAGCACAGAGTATTTTGCGCTTTGAACAGCTAAACAGAGCTCCGAGACATTACACATTTGCTTGATGGATGCTGGGAACAAAGAGGACATCCATTACCGTTCTGCCCTGCTTGGGAACTTCCCAAGGGCACCAAGCCAGCCACTGTTAGAAAAGCAATGTGTTAAGTCGCTCGCTTAACAAAACAGTCGGAGAGTGATTCAGCAAGAACACAACTTTATTCTTCAACTCGAACAGAACTCCAACAGGGATCAACATCTGATAGCCAGCACAGCCTTTACATTGCAGCTGTCCTGCTTTTAAACATTCCCGGCTAATGTAGCCACACCCACTGTACACATGTCAACCTATGAGGTTGCCGAGATAAGGTCCAATCACATTCGTTCCCGCTCAGGGAGCTTGCTTGACGCGATTGGCTTGTTACTTCCTGGGCTAGCAATACTATTGGATGACTTTGGATCCTAGCCCGGGATGGAGCTCAACATTACAGCTTAGTTAGATGTTTCACAACATTGCATTCAAGGCAGCTTTGAATACATTACACAATGATAGATAAAGTGGACCATGATCTCCTCCAAGAAGGCCAGGGTTGCCTCCTGGTGGGGCCTGGAGATCTCCCAGAATCACAACTGATCTCCTGACTACAAAGACGGGTTCCCCTGAGGAAATGGCTGCTTTGGAGGGTGGGCTCTCTCCCCTCCCCAGACTCCACCTTCTCAGCCAGCACGAGTGTCGTGGTGAAGAGCGGCGGACTCTAATTTGGAGAGCTGGTTTCCATTCCCCACTTCTCCTCCACACGAAGCCTCCTGCTGGATGTCAGGCTCAGTATGCTTTTTATGGCTCGCCTGCCGTAGAGGAAGGAGGAGGGAGAGAGAGAGGGGTGTGAATGCCAAATGCTTTCGTTTCCCTAAACGCTTTGATGTACCAGACACTGTGTCACAGAGACCTGTTGTTTTGCTTTATTTCGTTTTTCTTTTTTTCGGGGGAGGGTTGTGTGCCTGGGGGGGGGGGGCTGGTTGACTGTTGTTTCTGGTGGGCCAATGCCATGGGTTGACTGGGTCCTGATCTTTAGTTCCTTTGCTTGAACACAATATGTCTGCAATCCCCACGCTTTCACCTCCAGTCCTAACAAAGCTCGTGTTCAGTATGGTATTCTTCAAGGTCTCAATAAACCAAACTTTCTTCGAAGTGAGTGGTGTTGAGAACTGATTTAACCAGGAGCCTGACACTGGGTGACCTTGGGACAGCCCCAGTTCTCTCAGGACTCTCTCAGCTCCTCCTACCTCACAAGGTGCCTGTTGTGGCGAGAGGAAGAGAAAAGTGATGGTAAGCCATTTTTAGACTCCTTAGGGCAGAGAAATGTGGGGTATAAAAACCAACTCTTTTCCTCTAGGAATTTCCCAATCCAAAACATTAAATAAGGCAAACTTTCTATTCTAGTAGGAACTCTAGTTTATTGTTCTAAAAGTTGAAGCCAAGTATGTACTAGGCTGATAAAATGGAGTCAAAACCAGGAAGAACTGTGAGGAATAGGTCAACTGAGGTATTTGTCTTCTCAATTTTGCTATTCATCTTTGTTTGAAGTTTCCTTCATGCCATTCTAAATGTCAGCAAGAGTTAAAGAACACTGTATGGGGCCAAGAAACAGGAATATCTAAAAATACTTATGTATTTTTCTCTTGAGTGGAATATACTCTTATTTACCACATAAGAATAATGCACACACACAAACATACCAATTAATCAACAAGGAAATCACTTGCGCATGAATTTCTTCTCTTGTAGAAGTTAAAAGAAGCTGTGTGTGCCCAAAGTTTTCAAAAATATGTGATTTTCAAAGAGAGTATTTAGCAACACATAAGGTAAGCACTTGTAAATAAAGAAATTAGTCTCAAAGATGAAAAGCTGTCCTATTCAGTGTCCCTGTGCTTCTAGGAGCTTCCAAGAACAGCTAAGGCTTATCAAGGTTTTTGTGTTCTTCCTCAACAACCTCCCTTTTTATTTGATCTTCATGCAGAGACTAATCTTCCCCCATCCTGAATCCTCTTTTCAAAGACTTCATTACATCCCTAACCACATTCTTATTTTTCCTGGTGCGATGGCTGCTGGGGGCCCAGTCGCAGCGGTTCCCAAGGTGGGGAGAAAGAAGAGGGGAGGATTGTCTGAGAAGGTATGAGGAAAGCAAGAGGGGGAGATTGAGAAGGGATGGATGGGAAGAAAGAGGGGAGGCCATCGAGAAGGGTGGGAGGTAGAAAGAGGGGCATTTTCTGAGAAGGGGTGGGGGTAAGAGAGGGGGGGACTGTTGTATGCCAGCTTGACCAGCCTGAGTCCAGTGTGGCTGAAGACTCCTCAGGAGTTGAGGAGCCAAATGCAGCCAGCTCCAAACCTGCTACAGTTAGTGAATTAGACATACAGGAGCCTCAAGATTAATTGCCGGCAGCTGACTGAAATATACTGGGTTCGAGACATGTGTAGTGATCAGCTCATAGTTTATTAGTGAATTTAAGACAACTCCAACAGGGCAGAAGCTCTGCTTATATGCGTGCAAATCAACACACACCCCACATACACACTCCCCGTGATAGACTATTTACATTGCACCTCCTAATCAATAGGTCCATTCCAAAATCCTGGCTGCCTATTGTTCTGGTAACTCAATTTCCCGGTGCTGTCCTTGCTCAGTACATAACACTGACCTTGACACACCCATCCGCAGCTCTGAAGTAGCCAATGAAGCACAGCTGCAGGAAAGTAGCCCACCAGGCTCCCCCTGTTAACTGAACAGCGAACGGAAAAGCTCTGACAAGACTTAAGAACATGCAGAGTGCTCACCTCTTGGCTTGGCACCAGCTGCTTAATGAAGGCAGTTCTGAGTAAGTGCAGGAGCACCTCCAAGCAGATGACTGTAAATCAGGCTTGTTAAGGAATGCCTATATAAATCAAAGCTGAAGAACTGCATGTTGGGGGAAGCAGTCACCAGCTTGTGAACTTCATGACCACAATGCCTTACTTTGGCTGCCTCCTGGGACCTTTGGACTGATCCTTGACTCTGGTTTTTGGACCTCCCTGAACCTTGCTGATCAACAACCTCAGACTCCCTTGACTCTGCTTTCCTGAACAACCCCTGAACTCTGACTGACTCCTCTAGGTAGCATTCTTTATAAGTCTTCATGACTGTTTAATTTGTGGGTCAGACTATCACGACTGTTGGCTTTATACCTCATTTTTCTTACCCAGATGTAGAACTCAGCACTTATCCTTGTTAAATCACATCTTGTTCACATCCACCCGCTTTCCCAGCATGTTCAGATCTCGTTGAATTCTCTATCTTCTGGTGTGTTTGCTGCTCCTCCCAATTTAGTGTCATCTGCAAATTTAATGAGTGCCCCCCCACACACACCCTCATCCAGATCATTCAGTGAGTGGCACCCTACTGGGATACCTCCCTCCATTCAGATGAAATGCCACTGACAACTACTTTCTGAGTGCGGTTCTCCAACCAGTTCCCCACCCACCTAACTATCCTAGAGTACAATCCACAGTCCCTTAGTTTACCCATCAGACCATCATGGGGAACCCTGTCAAAAGCTTTACTGAAATCCACGTAAACGACATCAACAGCATTCCCTTGATCCAGCAAGCTCGTCACTCAGTCAAAGAAGGAAATGAGGCTGGTCTGGCAGAACCTGTTGGGGGCAAATCTGTGCTGACTTCCCTGGATCACCAAGTTGTCCTTTAGAGTGATGCTCGCAGATCGATCCCTTTAAAAAGCTGCTTAGAGGCAGGCAAATGTCTCCCCAATCCTTCCTGTCTTCCTGCTCGAGTGCCACCCTGTGGTGTAGAACATTAAACAACTTCAAGAGCTGAAGGTAAATAGAGAAACAAAAGAAATCCCCCTTTCAAAAGTGGGGAAAAGAGAAGAGGAATTCATAGCTATATCTTAAGAAAGTGAATGGGGGGGGGATTTCCCCTCCCCATAAAGCTAATTAGGGTTTCCCTTCGACCGCACAATATATTCTCTGTGAGGGAATCCTTCCTCTGCCTTTTCTGAAATCACATCTAGAAGCTGAACAGAGTCAGCCTTTCGCACGATCTCTGGAGCATTTACCTTCTCCTCTGTCCCGTCCTGTCTCCCAGCTCTGTGACAACTTCCCTTCCCATTTCAAATGAGGCCCTTATTGATGGCCTGTCTGGGGAACAGTCTGCCACGCTGTCCCTGTGTCTACTTTCCTCTGTGCACATTCCTCTGCAGGTTTGTCAAGTTAATAGGGACCAGTACTAACAAGCTCCCTGTGACAGGGCCTAGGCATACTGTCATGTTTACAAGCAGCTCTCAAAAGGAGTTCAGGCAACGAGACGCTGGTGCTGTCATTGGAGGCAGCAAAGCCACAGTGGGAAAGGGAGCCAGCAGCCATGCCCATGACAGATGGAAAAGAGAGAGGTGGGGATGTACTCTGCCACGCAAGACGACGAAAATAAAAAAGGTGAGTCTAGAACAGAAAGGGGAAAGCTGCGAGCTCAATAAATGAATCAACTCACATTTCCGAAAATGAGACTGGGCTAGCAGGAAAGTTTATCGCAAATTAGGAAGGAAGAAAACTAAACAAGTCAGGGTACATATGTTAATAGGGTTGCCAACTCCAGGTTGGGAAGGACCTGGGGTTTGGGGGGTGGAGCCTGAGGAGAGCCCGGTTTGGAGAGGGGAGGGACCGCAGTGGGGCAGAAGGCCACAGAGTCCGTCTTCTCCTGGTGATCTCATCTCCGTCACCCGGAAATCAGTTGCAATAGTGGGAGATGTCCAGCCGTGACTGGGAGGCTGGCGATCCTCAGGACTGGCCTCCTTGTTCTTCTCCAGAACCCTGTCGATGGCTTGGATCCTGACGTCTTCTGCCTGATCTAAACAATGATACACTCGCCACATTCGGCGGGGGCCTGATGTGATGTCTGGCGAGAGCACTGGCTGTGAATGTGGGTGGCTGCACTGCATGGTGCAGAGACTGAGTTATTTGTTCATTTGTTTGCTGCCTTTGCTTGTGCAGGGGGTAACCGGCGGGGGGATGGGGATGTGTGTTATGTTCTGAGTTTCTTCTATGCTGTTTAGTTCTAAGGTATCCTAATTTCCTTTGTCGTGATTGGCTGTCTAATAAAGACCTTCCAGTGGTCCTGAAGCCATACAGAGTGCCCTATCGGGAAGCTCCGCTTAGGTCCAATCAGTCCTCATGGAAGTAGCAACTTTGTACATAGTTCAATATTGGAATGGTATAAGTCTGGGTGCCACTCTTATCAGAGCAGACCAGAGCTGAGCAATGTCATGAATAAAAGCTTTGCTATTGATCATCGTCTCCTGCCTGTCAATCCTTAAAAGGGGGACTTGCCAGGACTTGTTTGGGAGGCCCAGGTGATGTTACCGGCAATGTGGCTATATCACTCCCGGCATGTACCAGAAGTGACATCTTAGTGCTATGGCATCATATCAACACTGGTATTTCGGGGGCAAAAACTCTATGGTAAAAATGGCTTCTACCATAGAGTTCTCGCCCAAATATTAGAGCATCAACCGGATGTCACCGACGTGATAACATCACTTCCATTGCGCACCGAGAGTGGCACATTGCCACATTGCCAGCAGTGTCGCCTGGGCCTCCCTCTCTCTCCTGGTAAGTCCCCCTACCAGGCAGCTGATTAGCGGTGGGTGGTGGGGCGTGGCAGGTGGGGGGCTCCCACCACCACTGGGGGGCTGACAACCCTACTTATACGGTACCGTTTTTGCTGATTCTGTTTCTCGGCCCCAGTACCTGGTAGCACTGGCAGTGGTAGTATTCGTTGGCCCTCTCAATGAGGCGGTCGCTCAGTCCCCTTTAGGTTCAGATGGAGCATTCAGAATGCCAATAAAAAGGGGGCATCAAAAGCAATCAGGCATTTACACACACACACACCCCATTTCTATGACACTTTCCTTCCTAAAAATGTCTCGTGCATACTTTTCAGTCAACAGGAGCTTTCATTTTATTTCTACTCGGAGTTGTGCCAGAAGCCAGTAGCAGCAGTCAGCCCTCCTTAAGCCTGTGGAGTGAAAGAGGAAATATGGGTAAAAGAAATCTTCACACAGCTGGTGGGTTTTCCCCTCTGCTCAGAGGGAAGCTTTTGAAGACGTTTGTAGTTGTGGCTCCAGTCAGAAGCATGGAAGGAGAAGAGAAACTGCATGTTAGAAATTCTGCCTTTATCTGCTTGGGTACCTCCTGATTTGTGGCGCCTTCTAAGGAGGGTGCTGGAGTCACCCAGAGAACAGCTGCTCTGAGGAATACTCAAAGTAAACAGAACTTTCCTCCTGTCACAGACCCCAACCCCCAGGCTGGGCACACTCTGGGACAGGGCCGTTAGTCCGTGAGGTGAATTCCTCAGGTGAAAAGATTTAAAGGTAAAGGTCAAGGTTCCCTTGCTCGAAAGCCAGTCGAGTCCGACTCTAGGGTTGCAGTGCTCATCTCCGTTTCCAAGCCGAAAAGACGTCTCCATGGTCATGTGGCCGGCATGACTAGACACCAAGGTGCATGGAACGCTGTTACCTTCCCACCAAAGTGGTACCTATTTATCTACTTGCAATTTCTTGCTTTCGAACTGCTAGGTTGGCAGGAGCTGGAACTGGTGACGGGAGCTCACTCCGTCATGAGGCAACTCGGGTCTTGAACTGCTGAACTACTGACCTTCCACAGCCTGCAGTTCAGCGTCTTAACCACTTGAGCCACCACAGATTTAGGCACTATTTAAAAGAATGGGAAATTGCCAGCTTCTTAATGTATTACTTTATCTTTGAGGTAGAGGTGTTGTTTGGATTTCCAGCATCAGGCACCAGAAATTTGGATTGAACCTTGTTTATGCTGCAGGTGAGTTCTGGAGGACAAAAATGCCTGACATGGCCCACCAGGCACAGCAACTAATATCTGCAGTAGTAAGATGGCTTGATCATATCATGGCAGAATTGGGTATTATTACTCCATTTCACCAGACAAAGTACACTAGCTAACCTGATGTCTTCAAAATACCAATGGACTCAAACTTTGTTCTGCTGCTTCAGGTCAACATGGCCACCACCTGAATCTGTCTTGACTTTCACATGTGCACCCAACAATATAGTCTGGCCCTGTAATAGCCAAATGTTGTATCCCACAATGCAAATTACACTGTCAAAGCACGTGAAAAGGAAAATATATATCCAAGTATTTATTACAGAATGTTTTGCAGAGTATGGTGAAATGGCAGCAAACTATGGGACTGAGGAGTGAGGAGGCAGCTACTGTACCATCTAAGAAATATTGATGGTTGAAGGATACTAACTGGATTAAAGGTTGACCTAGATTAGAAAACATAAATAGGGAGATGCAGGAACCATTACGATTTGCTCATTAGCAATCCTGAATGTCAGTCCCAATAGCCCCGAAACGGAATTTTACTGAATACTCCAGAGACAGGTGGATGCTGAGGATTCCCTAGGTACACGTAAAAATAATAGTTTGTATATAAAAGGGGGACCAAAAACACCCCAGAAGCACATCCCCAGCTCCTTCAACCTTTCCCCTTAGGCCTTGGTCTCCAGACCCCTCACCATCTTTGTTGCCCTCCTCTAGACATGTTCCAGCTTGTCTATATGACATATAGGACATTCATATGGACATATGAATGTCCCCCCAAGAGCCATAGGATGATGGAGGAAACTGAGCATAAATTACAGGCAGGGAGAAGGGATACAAGAAAGAAATGAACTTGGGGGCAGTTCAAGACCTCAGCATCTCATAGAATCCTGGAGGAGATGGTTGAGGGATTCATTTCACCATAATGCACATTTCCCAACCTCTCACCAGTCCACAATACTACAAACTCTTAAGAACATCAGAAGAGCCCTGCTGGGTCAGACTAGTGAGGGTCCATCTAGTCCAGCCTCCTGTCTCCCACAGTGGCCAACCAGTCCCTCTGGAGGGCCAGCAACAGGGCATGGAGGCCGAGGCCATCATAAGGACACCAGAAGAGTCCTGCTGGGTCAGACCAGGGAGGGTCCATCTAGCCCAGCCTCCTGTCTCACACAGTGGCCAACCAGTTCCAAGTTCTTAATGGTTCAATCCCAGTAGCAGCCGGAACACTTCCTCCAGTCCTAAATACTGTACTCTGAAGGGCTCTTTCAGCTGTGTAGAAGTTCTTATAGCATTGTGTAATGAGGGTGAAATTAGAGGTGGGAAACTGAAGAAAAGTGTGCGCAGCAATCAGATATACATTATTCAAGGAGGCCCCCTGATGGCCCACAGCCAATCAGGAATCTGGTAGAAGCCCGCCAAAGTAACGGGCTACGTTTCCCAGGAGAAAGACTACACTGAAGGTCATACAGAGATAATACAAACACAGAAGACACAGCAGAAATGAAACCAAACATTCCAGAGTCACCCCGCTCCCATGGCAGCCAGGGCTTAAGAAAGGCCTAGCTGACATTCTGCCCCCCCACCCTGGACTTCACACACCAGGTTTAGTTGGATACACATACATCGTATTGTTTTATTTCAGCTTATAAACCCTTTGGGTTCACTAACAACTTGAGCCTTCCAAACCAAGTGAGTGACTATCTTTAGAATTCCCATCAATTTGTGAGATATCTTCCATATTTGATTCAACAGAAATTAGCCATTGGCATGACAATAAATTCAGAGGACGGCGGAAGACAGGAGGGCCTGGCGGGAGATGATCCATGGGGTCGCAAAGAGTCGGACTCGACTGTGCGACTGAACAACAACAACATGACAATAAATACAGATGTAAACAAGTAAGCTGAGAAATTTTACATTAACTTGCATTCAGTTTCTTGTAATCGTGTTGGCAGCACTGCTTGCAAAAGTTATTTGATGAAATGTAGCCAAATACATTTAAATGAAATAGCAGTTATTAAAAATTCTACTCCCAGCCATGTGCCTATCACTCAAATAGTCCACATTGTACATCTGGTATCTTTGTAGGTCTTGAAAGCCTAATCTACTAAAAATAGTTTCCCTCTGTATCATCCTATAAAACAACATTCTTTCCTCTAAGAGTTTCTTGTACTGAAAATTGGAAGTTGGCTTTAAACCCTTTTGTTAGCCAAGAGTGTTAGAAACTCACAGTTAGTTTATTAAGATGGGCTTCCATTAGGTATAGAACTCGCTGTATATGTGGCTCAAATTGACCCATGACCCAGCCTGGAACCTGTTTTTCAATGTCAGGGTCCTAGCTTGGAATATAGGACAGAATAATGAAAATGACTCCTCCTAAGTAGGCCCAGAAGTTTCTACTCACAACTATAAACCTACAACAACCATTCTAAAAATTTGGGATGCAGCTCTCAGCAGTCTTCTGTTCTTAAATTAGATTCTTCCTACAATTGTATGGGCTAATAGAAAGCCCACTTATATTCAGGGCTGACCGGGGGGGTCACGAAAAACATGAAATTCTGGTTGGGGATGATGCAAACTTTCACAGCAAAGATGGTCAGCAGGTGAATGTACCATTTTCAACAACTGCAGTCACTCACAAGCTGAGCCTCAGATCTCCTTGCCTCAGTTCTGCCTGACATGAGCAGCTGCTGAACAGCTTTGCAGCTGTGCAGGAGCTGTAGTGGTTCAGATTAGTTGCCTTCTGCCTTGCAAGCCACTTTTGAATCTGTGCACTGGGTGAAACTGATTCTTCCCCAGCATTAAGGATGATCAAGTCGGCAAAAGGCACCTACTTTCACATTTGTGGCTATGCAACCCGATAAAGCAATTCTGGTCTCAGGTACTCAAAGAGATCAAGCTAATGACCCTGTGTGATTTTCCGGAAACCCCGGAACTTATTCTCCTAAACCTCTGGGAGGATTCAAATGTACCTAAAATGTGACAGAATTTAATTATGACCTTGATCACCACAGCAAAAACTGTTATAGCCACAAAGTGGAAGGATGCAAAAAACCCCATGGTGCAGCAATGGCATTATGGAGTATAAACTCTAAGCCTCCCATCAGGGCTTTTAATGTAGAAAAAGCCCAGCAGGAACTCATTAGCATAATAGGCCACACCCAACAGCAGAAACTCATTCGCATATTAGGCCACACCCAACAGCAGAAACTCATTAGGCCACACCCCCATGCCTTCCCTTGGAGGGAAGGGAAGGCAGTTTTAATGCCTCCCTGCTCCTTCCAGGCCCCCCCTGGCCTGCCCGCCTTGGAGTCACTGGGGGGGGTCGCTCTCCAGGCCTTCCCTCTGTAGCCACGCACGGAGATGTTTTGGCTGTAGTGGGCGTGACCAACTCTGAAGCCAGCCGGAACTCCGTTCCTGTGTGTTCCTGCCCAAAAATAGCCCTGCCTCCAATCAAGAAAGTAGTATACAAAACAAAGACAATTGCAGTGAGCCTTGAGTTGCTGTTACATTCAATTCGAACAACATGACCTTGCCTTTGTGATGTTTGACACCGATCTGGTTTTTATTGTTGTCACTGTTACCATGTTTGATACTGTTGTTGTGCTTCTGCTAATCTATATATGTGTTACCCTATGTTCTATTGTATGAGGAACATTGCCTGAATTCTCCTGTTTCCTATGTATTGTTTGATATTCAATAAAAGTTATTCAAAACCAAAAAAAAAAAGGATGATCAAGTCAGGTGACACAGGAGAGGGAACTACAACTCCCATTTGTTGTTCAGTCGCACAGTCGAGTCTGACTCTTCGCAACCCCCATGGAACACATCACGCCAGGCCCTCCTGTCTTCCGTCATGCCCTGGAGTTTGCTCAACTCCCATAAGGACAGGGGTCATTTCCTGTAGGAGCGCACAGGAGCAGAGCTCCGGCAGTAAAGAGCCCAGGGGGGTGGGCACATGCAACAAGCCCCACCCCCTGCTCCCAGCAGCCCTCAGTCAGAGCAAAAAGCAGCCAGGTAAGCTGCAGAGCCCCCCCCCCTGGCCCCCCAGCCCAAAACAGTCCAGTAGCACCTTTAAGACCAAGTTTTATTCAGGTACAAGCTCTCCCTCCTCTGCACATTCCCTCCCCTAATATATAGCAATCCACACAAACCAGTGGAGCCTGAACGGTGGGTGTTGCCTTCTGACACACTTCCGGTGATGCCAGGGGGTGTGGTATATGCAAATAAGTTTTGCTAATAAATTATGCTAATGAGCTCCTGCACCGCTTTTTCTACGAAATGACCCCTGCATAAGGAGGTGCAAAAATGTGCATGCAGGAAATAGCTTCAATGATAAAACACAAAGTTTGACTTAAACATCAAATGCTAGGACTCTTTTTTTAAATGCAGTGTTTGTTTATAATCATTTGCTCAGGGTTTATAAGATTAGCTGCTAAGTGGCGAGCAATGATCACAAGTCTGTGGGGGAGCAGAGAAACCAGGGCTCCCATTGGGCTTTGCAAGGATGTTAGGGTTGCCAGACACACACACACACACACACACACACACCATGAAGGCAGGGGTTCCCACTCTGCCAGCCCCACTGCCCATCACCAATCAGCTGGCCGTAGGGGATACTTACCCTGAAAAAGAAGGAGATCAAGCCAACATGTGTCTACATCACTGCCCATATGACCTGGAAATGATGTCATCACGTCAGGGTGACACTCTGGTATTTGGGCAAAAACTCTATGGCAGAAACCAAATTTACCATAGAGTTTTTGCCCAAATAACATATTGTTACCCCAACATCCCTGACGTGATGACGCCACTTCTGGGTCACATGGGCAGTGATGTAGGCATGCCGCTGCCCATCAACTGGGCCTCCCTCCTGCTCCCAGTAAGTCCCCCCCCATCCCCTGCCAGTTGCCAGGAGGGACCTAGCAACCCTAAAGAATGTACATGTGTAAGATTCAAGCAGTTTCAATGTACTGAATATGTGAAAAGTACCCTGAATATCAGCATGGTCTGCTTGGTGAGAAATCAGTTCTTTGCTTGCAACTGGCAAACTGAATGTGAGCTGAACAAGGGCAAGAGAGACAAGCATCCCAAATTATGGAAGCTCTGCTCATCTTGGATCCCACAAAGCTGGTGTTTGCACTGGGCCTGCAACGTGGGGTGGGAGGGGGGTTGGAATCTTTATCCATGGGCTGATTTCATCCAGCATTCTAACACTGTTAGATTACCATCTGCAAGACATATCACGCAAATAGCAGAGCAGAATTTCCTTCTCTATGAAATTTCAGTTGGGGGGGGGGCTTCAAAAGGCAGCTCAGTCGTAGACTCTCTGGCAGGAGACGGAGCCATCAGAAAGGCCAAAGTGCACAGTAAGCTAAAGCTTGCCAGGGAGGCTCGCTACAACAAGAAAATCTTCTTCAGATATGTGAGGAGCAAACACAAGATAAAAGAGGCGATGGGCCCACTACTGGGTGAAAATGGAGAAACTCTGACAGAGGACAGAGAGGAAGCAGAGAGGCTCAATGCCTATTTTGCCTTAGTTTGTTTTTTTCCTTCCCCTGAAGAAGAGCGCAGGCTCTTCTAGAGATGGTAGTAGGCAAGTCACAGCATCCGGGCTGCTGGTTGACACCTCGTTGAATGAGTACAAATCCCCCGGGCCAGAGGGTGTGCACCCAAGAGTGTTCAAAGAACTTTCTAGAGAGCTTGCAGAGCCTTCGTCCATCATCTTCCAGACCTCTTGGAGGATGGGAGATGTGCCACAAGACTGGAGGAGGGCAGATGTTATCTTAGTTTTCAGAAAAGATAGGGAGGGATGACCCAGGAAATTACAGGCCAGTTAGTCTGACCTCTGTCCCAGGGAAGATACTGGAACAGATTTTAAAGGGATCAATGTGCAAACACCTAAATGACAACTTGGTGATAAGAACACAAGAACATAAGGGAGGCCAATGTTGGATCAGGCCAATGGCCCGATCCAGTCCAACACTCTGTTGCACAGTGGCCAAAAATACCAGGTGCCATCAGGAGGTCCAGCAGTGGGGCCAGGACACTAGAAGCTCTCCCACTGTTGCCCCACCCCCCAAGCACCAAGAAGACAGAGCATCACTTGCCCCAGACCAAAAATTCCTATCTATACCTTGTGGCTAATAGCCACTGATGAATCTCTGCTCCATGTTTATCCAATTCCCTCTTGAAGGCGTCCATGCTTGTAGCCGCTGCCAGCTCCTGTGGCAGTGAATTCCATGTGTGAATCACTCTTTGGGTGAAGAAGGACTTCCTTTTATCCATTCTAACCCGACTGCTCAGCAATTTCATTGAGTGCCCACAAGTTCTTGTATTGTGAGAAAGGGAGAAAAGTACTTCTTTCTCTACCTGCTCTGTCCCATGCATAATCTTGTAAACCTCGATCATGTCACCCCTCAGTTGTCATTTCTCCAAGCTAAAGAGCCCCAAGTGCTTTAACCTTTCTTCATAGGGAAAGTTTTCCAACCCTTTTATCATTCTAGTTGCCCTTTTCTGCACTTTTTCCAATGCTATAATATCCTTTCTGAGCTGTAGTGACCAGAACTGGACATAGTACTCCAAATGAGGTCTCACCATCCATTTATACAGGGGCATTATGATACTGGCTGATTTGTTTTCAATTCCCTTCCTAATAATCCCCAGCATAGTGTTGGCCTTTTTTATTGCAGTCGCACACTGTCTCGATATTTTCAGTGAGTTATCTACTATGACAAGATCTCTCTCTGGGTCAGGCTCTGCCAGTTCGGACCCCATCAATGTGTATTTATAGTTAGGCTCCAATGTGCATCATTTTGCACTTGGCCACATTGAGCCCCATTTGCCATGTTGACGCCTACTTGCCCATCCTCGACAGATCCCTTTGGAGTGCCTCACAATCCTCCCTGGTTCTCGCCACCCTGAATAACTTATGTCATCTGCAAATTTAGCCACTTCACTGCTTATTCCCAACTCCAAATAATTAATAAACAAGTTATAAAGCATCAGGCCCAGTACTGAGCCCTGCAGTACCCCACTGCTTACCACCCTCCACTGTGAAAATTGCCCATTTATACTTGCTCTCTGTTTCCTTTAATTAGCCAGTTTTTGATCCACAAGAAGACTTGTCCTTCTATCCCATGACTATAGAGCTTACTTAGGAGCCTTTGATGAGGAACTTTATCAAAAGCTTTCTGGCAGTCAACGTAAACAGCATTTGTTGGGTCCCCCTTGTTCACATGTTTGTTTATCCCCTCAAAGAACACTAACAGGTTAGTGAGACAAGATCTTCCCTTACAGAACCCATGATCCAGAGAAGTCAGCACGGATTTGTCCCCAATAGGTCCTGCCAGACAAACCTTCTTTGATTGAGTGACGAACTTACTGGATCCAGGGCAGTCAGTTCTATACTGGATCCAGGGCAGTCAGTTCTATAGAGCAATTGCTATCATGCAAGTTGGATGAGGTTCAAGGCTGGTTGAAGCTGCTCTTATACTCCTGGAGGTCTGCTTTCCTGCACTATCTGGGGAAGGGAATGGCTCATTCTGATTACTTTTTATCCCTCCCACCACAAAGATTTTTCATGAGCCCTCAAGCTGTGTGCGGCCACAGGCAAATTTCTGTTTGTGATCTTAAGTGTGGCGCTGCTGGTTCAAGGTTCCTGCAAAACTGTTTGATAAAAAGTGACTACTAACCCACCTAACAAAAACATAGGAGACGGGTTTCAACAGCAAGCTTTCTATCATCTGAAAATATTTTTGGTAAACCAGTCACCACTTCCTGTTGTCATCTCACTGAACAGAACTACAGCTCTACACTTTTAGTCAACCATACTATATAAACTACCTTCCTCTGTACATGGTAAGTGGAAAAAAACTTCACCACCGGACTACAAAAGAACCCCCAAGGACAGTTAAATTTGTCACCATTCACTATTCTCATGACAACCTCTATCAGGAGCATAGGTTTGTGCGGCACCATTTTCTACTCTCATTAGAACCTTAAGACACCCAAACGAGGCACAGCACTGAGGGATTTAATACTGTCTGGTTGGACAAATGGTGAAACACAAGGCAGTCTGCAACAGAGGCTCTGACCTTTTCATTATTCTGTAATTCAAGGAAACATCCATGCTCTCCCTTGTTTACTGTTCTACTAACCCGGGTGGAACGGCTGCAGTGCCCAAAGGTCAAAACCATACAAGCCGAACACAATCTGCCTGTGTGTTCAGCTTCCAGGGTCAAAATATCATCTTTCGACATTAAAAGTGAGACACTAACTAAACAGTGACACTTCAGCTTCCTGAACTTCTATGCGCGTAGTGTAGCTGGGTGGAAAGAATGCCCAGGGAGGGGAACTCCTTCCCCAATCCAGCAACAAAGTTCAAATGCATTGTGTTGGATCCTGCCAATTTTTCTGCTGGGAAAAAAAAAATGAAGGATGGGACCTTTTGACCAGGTAGGGACTGTGGGACAAAATCCAGGCAGGACAGGGACTGAAGTGAGGAGGTGAACTGGGTGAGATCAAATGAAACACTGCCAGGGCTCCATTCTTGGCAGCACCTTCCAAGGTGACTCTTGCCAACACAAGAACTTCTTGCAAGCAGACAGCTTCTGACAGCAGAGGAAAGCACCACCACTAAGTGAAATTAATCCCATCCAATAAAACAAGGGCCACTCTTCAATGGGGGTGATCATGTATCTATAAAAAACCCAGTTCCATACTTGCTATTAACAAGGCAGCAGGAAATAGTGCAGCTATTAGACTTCCTTCCCTGTCCAATACATTCACTCTCCTCTCACCTGGTGTAGAACGATATTAAAATATCACCTCTTGTATCCAAGGGATGAAGGGGAACAAATGGACTGAAGTAGAGGAAGAGGTCTGTGGGATGCAACAAGATCCCACTCCAGTTAAAAGGAAGTTAAAAGGAAAGCCTGGTTCTTTAAGTTGCAGTCTGTCCACATCACTAATCAAGGTAGACTTGTACTGAATCTGAAACAGACCAGCCGTACAATCCTATGCCATACATTTCAAAGCATTTATCTTGCATCAGCTTTTCCCCCAGCAGAATAATCTTGCAGAAGGAACTGAATGGTTTCATGGACTGAAGTTGAAAGAAATTAAATTCTAATAAAAACATATAGGTCCATATCTCATGATTTAAATGTTGTGTTTCAGCTGCCTGGGGATCTTGCTACCCTCGTTTCCCCTCTCCTCCCTCTTTGACTACCTCAGTCTGAGAATATGGCTACACATCACTTTTTTTTTTCCATGAAAGGAAGCCAGAGAACGTTCAAAGTACCCTCTGGTCTGTCAGCTGTGAAGGAGAGTTTAACAGTGTTGCTTTGATGAAAGGAGAGAAACTGCTGCTGCCCCAAAGGGTTTTTGATAAAAAATTTGCTCAGCTAATTTCTTCTAGAAATTTAGATACAGGAAAGTATTAACTCAGTCAGATGTGGGGGAAATAAAAGACCATTGGCAGAAGCCATTCCTTTCCTTGGAGCATTATCTCAAGGCAAACGCCTCCAATGTTTCCTCCAGTGTTTGAAGGGGTCCATCGGAATTCTCCGTAGTCAAAGCCTGGCAACTTTTCATGCAGTAAATATAACAGGCCCTTCAGCACAGCCATTTATCGGGAAAGGAGGGACCATAAAGCTACAAAAAGAATTCTTGCAGTGGGAAGGAAGAAATAAAATATCAACACAGCCTGCAAACTCACCAACAGAATAACTGTCAATTCAACCACAAGGCTCCAGATTTGTTAGCTTGAATTAGACATTACTAGCCTGCTACCCGTGCTTCGCTATGGTATTTAAGTTCCGTAAATCCAGTTATAATGCTGATGATGTGAAGTCTGAAATGTGACATTTGTTGTAGGAATTCTAACGGAGAAGACTGTAGTGTAAGGAATGAAGCGAGACATATGTACTTTCCCCCTCTCTACCGAAGGACCTCTCTGTAGACCGCATGGGTGGTTCTGCCCTCAGGTGCTAGGATCACCAGGCTGCTTGGTGAGCTCACTCTGGAGCAGGCCACAGAGAACCGTCCATGTGAGAAGCAGTCATCCGTTAAGTCAACTCCTGCCACCATCAGTGACTGGCCTTGTGACTTGATGGTCATAGCAAAGCAGACCTTGAGGGGGAACTACAGCCTCTTGAACTCTGCTGCATTCCTAAGTTGCCTCCCCCAGGTAGCGGTGGTGTATCTGCCTTGATGCCAGGAGCTTTCTTGGGGGCAGTGAGAGGTGTGAAGGGGTCTGAGGGAGTGGTGATGTGGTGGAGATTTCTTCAGGTTCATGAGGGAGGCACGCATCGAAATGGCTCCTAGAAAAGTCCTTTACTATCTCCCCATGAACATTCATAAACTCAACTGCCATGCTGGTTGTTATGAGAAATGTCTATTCAGGAGTCTTGAATCACTGCTTTCTGTAACTACCTTCAACTGTCTTTTTAAAATGTGTTTTTACCTCAGAACGTTGAGATCCACAGCTGAGCAATCAGAGGGAGGTGGGTGCAGGTAGGCAGGTTTTACCTCAGAACTCTGAGCTACACAGTTGACCAATTGGGGAGAGGGGGTAAGGAGGCAGCAGCCTGCCAGGCACATGGAAAACAATTGGGGGAACACATTTTGCCCCCCTTTTACCCCCTTAGGGGTTGTGTTTCTCATAAATCTCTTTGTAGTGGAGGTTGATGTCATGGTAGGAATGCACTCCCATTGTTTTGGGTTTTTTAGTTTGTCCTGGGAATTGAATTTTTTTTGGGGGGGGGGGTGTAGGGCATACGTCTTTTTTTTTTTTACACAAAAACCTTTCTGGTTTTTCTTGAACAACACATACCCATCCACTGCCACATCCCAGTCATGAGAATCGTCCCACCAAGTCTCAGTGATTCCTATTATATCATAGTCCTCTGTTTGCAAGAGAATCTCCTTTTTATTACCCATACTATGGGCATTGGTATATAGGCACTTCTAGCCTTGTACCCTTTATGGTGAGGGGACTTTCTTTTATATAAATAGATGAAAGTAGCCTCCAAAGTCAAAGTGACATCAAAGACTTCAATTTGCACCATCATCATGAGTAAATGGAACATCAGGCTGATAGTGAATGAAGAAGAAATTTGAACATTTAATATCAAATAAGGAATTTTCCAAAGAGACTCACTATCACCACTGCTCTTTGTCATTGCCCTAATACCACTCTCAATCATTCTCAACAGCACAGACCTAGGATACCAGTTTTCAAAGACAGGTCCAAAGATTTCACACTTACGATGACATGGAAATGTATGAAAAGTCATAATCAGAGATTGATTCTTTACTAAATATAGTTTGAATGTTCAGCAAAGGTATTGCAATGGATTTTGGCCTTGACAAGTTTGCAGTATTAACACTGAATAGAGGAAAGATAGTTGAAGAAGAAATCAAAATGCCAAACAAAAACATCAAAACACTGAGGTTTGAAGAAAACTCCAAATATTTTGGAATTTCGGAAGCTGACAACATCAAGCATACCCTTGTTAAGAAAAATACAACCAAGGAGTATTACCAAAGAGTCAAAAAGATATTGCGAACAAAATTAAATGGAGGCAACATGGTAAAGGCAATTAACACATGGGCAGTCCCAGTTCTAAGATATACAGCTAGCATTATTGACTGGAAACAAACAGAATTAGAAGCAATAGATCACAAAACTCGCAAGATAATGACAATGTGTCAGTCACTACACTTTACTTACCAACAAAATTAGGTGGAAGAGTTCTCCTGAAAGTGAAACAAGCAGTTGAAGAAGAAAAATGAGCACTGAATGATTACACCAAGAAAAGCAAAGAGAAGCTTCTAGTGGAAGTGTACGAAACAGACTTATTTAAAGTTTCAGAAATCAAAGAAGTTTACAAAAAAACAGAAATCAAAACCCACTTTGACAACTGGAAGGAAAAGCACTTGCATGGGCAA
Organism: Gekko japonicus; assembly: GCF_001447785.1. NCBI lineage: Eukaryota > Metazoa > Chordata > Lepidosauria > Squamata > Gekkonidae > Gekko > Gekko japonicus. The sequence continues at coordinate 983,720 of NW_015169186.1, read as the reverse complement.
TATTTGAAAGTAAGAGAGAAGAGCTGATAGTAAAAATACCTAGAAGTGGCTCCAAAATGAGCACTCATTCTAGCTGCACAAGAGCAGGCACGCAAAACGAATAGTGTGAAAGCCAAGATTCAGAAGACCAGTGATAACAGCAAATGCCGACTTTGCAATATAAAGAATGAAACAGTCAATCACATGGTCCCGTACCTTCAGTAAAATTGTTCAGACTGACTATAAAGAACATCATGATAGAATTGCAGCTATGTTGCACTGGAATCTTTGCAAGAAGAATAGCTTCCCATCAGCCAGAGATTCATGGGAGCACAAACCAGACAAGATCATGGAGAATGATGAAACAAAGACTCTTTGGGACTTCTGATTACAAACAGATAAATACCTGGAACAAAACACCCCCGATATCACAATTGTAAAAAAAAAAAATGAGAAATAAGGTTTGGATAATTGATACTGCAATCCCAGGAGACAGCAGAATAGAAAAGAAAGAACAATAGCAGATCACAAATACCAAGACCTACAAACAGATTTCGAATGCAGGAGGAGGAGGAGGAGACTTGAATTGATACTCTCCCCTTCACTCAGAGTCTCAGAGCAGCTTACAATCTCCTTCCCTTCCTCTCCCCACAAAAGACACCTTGTGAGGTAGGTGGGGCTAAGAGAACTCTGAGAGAACTGTGACTGACCCAAGGTCACCCAGCTGGCTGCATGTGGAGGAGGAGTGGGGAATCAAACCTGACTCTCCAGATTAGAGTCCACCGCTCTTAACCACTGCACCAAACTGGCTCTCACCAAAAGAAGAGTTGGTTTTATACCCCGCTGTTCAATACAAGGAGTCTCAGTGTGGCTCACAACTGCCTTCCCTTCCTCTCTGCACAACCAACACCCTGTGAGGTAGGTAGGGCTGAAAGAGTTATAAGAAAACTGTGATTGGATGCATGTGGGGAGTGGGGAATGAAGCCTGGTTCTCCAGATTAGAGTCTACCACTCTAATCACTACACCACACTGGATCTCATCATGCCAGTTGTCATGATGGAACAGTGCCTAGAAATCCCAAGAAATACCTGGACGTTCTAGCCATTGAGAAAATAACACCCGCTCAGCTCCAGAAGACAGTGTTGCTTGAAACAGCAAGAATCCTGTGAAGATACATTAGCAATTCCCAAGAACTTGGCTAAATTTTGAATTGCAGAACACCATCTACCCATCAAATATCTGACTTTGACCATTCATAATAATAATAATAATAACAGTAATAATAATAAAAGTGTCATTAAGTCACAACTGACAGGAGTTCTCAAGGTAATAGATAAGGAAAGTTTTCCTTGGTGGTGTCTCATTCAAGTATTGACCACAGCCAACTGTACTTAGTTTTCAAGCTCTAATGAGATTGGGCTAGTCTGGGCTATTCAGGCCGTTAATTTAACATCAGGAAGGTTCCATTGGTTATATAAGAAAGGCATAATGAAGAAAGCTCTATTAGCTGGTCATCAGCAATTATTCAAAGGCAGCATTACTCATAGGTCCCGGTTTCTTTATTGCCACCTCCCTCCTTCAAGCTCTGTTTTCACCTCTGGTTGCTCTTCCCACTCCAGCCCCAAGCGCCCCTGAACCCTCACATAACAATCTGGCTGAGTGACTGAGAAGAGGGCTGCCTGTCAAATCTCTTCTGAGAGGACGTGTAAATATAGACTCTACTACAAAACACAAATGGAGGACTCAGGCATTTCTTGTTATAAACCCAGGATTTTGGAAAGTCAGAGTGGTATAATAACAAAAGGGCCATCAAGTCATAACGGACAGGAGTTCTGGACCCACCGGTGGACATCTTGGTGGCACCTGGGTTTTGGTCACTGTGTAACACAGGGTATTGGACTGGATGGGCCAATAGGGTGTCTCTTATGTTCTTTGTTTTCTTATAATTGAACAAAACTAAAACTAGGGAAAGCACAAGTTCAAATCCACAGAGAGAGTAGGAAAGGTTGCCTCAGTGCTTAGTTCTTGTGGTCCTTTCTTACATGCCCAGGGAAATGCTGATTGCCCCTTTGGGATCAGGAAGCCATTTTTCTCCAGGCCCGTTTGGCCGGAGATCCTGAAGGTTTTTTGTCATCTTCTGGGTGTGGAACAGTGGTCACTGCAGGAGTGGACGGGGAAGTATTTGTGCATTTCCTGCATTGTGCAGGGGAGTTGGACTGGATGACCCCGGAGGTCCCTTCCAACCCTGTGATTCTATGGAATCCCCACACAACCATGGGTGGCTTTGGGCTAGTCACACTCAGCCTATTGTACCTAAAAACTGAGAAGGTAAACATGGTGGGAGAGCCATGACTCTTTGGAAGGAGGGAAGGATTAAAAATTACATCATCAAAATACCCTAGAAGTAACATTAGATGGATGATGTGATTTCAAATACAGCCTAATTACAAACGACAAACTGTATAAGGGGTAAGCGTAGCTAGATTTCTAGTAGCAACAATGATTAAGTGCCAACAGGGGTGCAAAAGAGTGGCAAATTAGAGACAGGAATTTTTAGGTAGGGTGGGACAGACAAATATGTTGAGAGCAGCTTGACGGATGGGTCTTATTTCACATTCAATCTGAATGTTTAGGATGAATCTTCCTTTGATCCATTACTAAAAATCATGATGAATGAAGATGAAAGAGACTGTGTGAGGAGGCACGAAGGAGCGGAGGACCCAGACTGGGAAAGCCCCGACCAGTCAGTATCCTTGGAGGAACCTGGAGAAGGATCCAGAGGCACTGAAAATTATCCAGAGGGGCCAAAGATGTCCACATGGGTTGAGCGAGCCTCACTGTTATGCATTAAGTGTCTTATGAAGTACTCAAGCATATGATTTATTCATTTATCATACAGTAGAATGTGTGCAACAGTATTAATCTTGCCAAAAGAACAGAAGCAAATTTGTTCTGATTAAGGTAAGAGCAAAAACCTGCCCCTTGTAACTACTGATGAGTGGGCATTTCACCTGGCTGGTGCAGAAACTCTTAAAAGACTTGGAGAGGTCAACAGATAAGTATAAGAGGGAAGACAGTACCATAATTAAAACAAAAATGTCAGTGCCTGAGTTCTGTTTTAGCAAAAAATAATGTAGTAAATCCCACACACATTTTTTTTTTTTTTAAAAAGGAGAGTATGAAAGCAATTTGGGAGTGGATTTGTTCCAGTCATATGCTATCCATGTATAATCTGTATTTTCGGCATTTAAGACCACATCTAAAGGGTTAATTTCCCATAAGATCCATGCATGCACCATGTCACTACAAAGTAGCCACAAAGCTTTTTCTTTGTCTTCTTTCTTTAGAACCACATTGTCCTTTTGGAAGACGTGCCGCTATGTGTGGCAAGAGCCTCTTGTACCGGCACTATACATACTACAGGTACATGGATACCCACTCCATAAACCCTTTTCCAATCAGAAATGCCACTGTCTGATTCTATCCCTATTGCTTCATTCTATTCCTATTGCCTATTCCATACCTATTTCTTTGTTCTCTTCACAAAATCAGCTTCTGGCACTCCTCAAAAATAGTTTCTCCATCAACAGCCACATTGCCATTTCCACTCCACTGTGTCTCCTCTGCGAAGGAATCTTGTTATGTCACAGTGTCAGTTCTGGTCTCTATGGAGACAGAAGTCCATCAAGGATGCTTCAGAGACCTTGAGGCACAGCTTAGCATCAGAAGTCACTGAGGTGGGGCTGCATTTGCCGCAGGCTGGGCACAGGGCTGTCTGCCGGTGGGCTTCAGAAACAGAAGGAGAAATTGACCAACATTCAGGAAACAAATTACAGGTAGCTGATCTCCTGGGATGAATAGGGAATTAAATCTAAACCGCCAATGAAATGTCTGGGGAGGGCAGCTGGGAGGAGAACATGTATGAGGAGGACAGATATACCAGAAGGAACAGGTGGCTCTTGGCTGGATTTGGGTCTCATTAACAAAGGTTGCAAAGATGTAGGTCCACCAGAAAAACAATCCATCTGTATGTTTTCATATAATATGCTCGGTGGAGCAACGAGCGGGGGTGGCAAGATCTGCGGGGCGAACCCTGGTGGCCGAGTGAGTGCGGCATCAAGCGGTGGAGCAGATGACGAGGGAGGCAGAGACGGAAGGCGCGATGACGTGGAGGCGCAAGCGCGGCGGAGCCGAAATGGACATTAGCCGGAGCCGTGCTGACGCGAATCCGCGCACCAGATGGGCCCGCCAGAAAGAAAGCCACCAAAAAAGGGAGACCTATCCCTGGCCGCCAGGACGGAAGCACCGACCCGAAGGCCGCCGGAAGAAGGAGGAGGAGCTGAGCCAGAAAAACAGCGAGCCCCACCACCTGGGTGCCGGTAGGCAGCCCCCCGCCCCTGCACTATGTGGCCGTAGATAGGGAAAGCAGACCTAGACTCCTATGTAAACTGCCAAGAGACCCTTCGGGGTCAGGGCGGTATATAAGCCAAATGTATAAATAAATAAATAAATAAATAAATAAATAAATAAATGTCTTGCCCTTAAAAATTATTATCTGATACTAATGACAGGTGATGTTCTCTTGATAATTAAGGACCCTCATCTTATTTGTTTGCCATAAGTTCTCCTGAAATGTCTCACTTGCTGCTGTATACAGAATAACTGTTGAGGTAGCCTAAAGAGAGTTATAAACATTAAAAAGGCAAGCATCCCCAGAGCGCCAGAGTACCAGCACTTGCCGGGAGGCAGAAGAAGAAGGGTTTGGATTTATACCCCGCCCTTCACCCAGAGTCTCACAGTGGCTTACAGTTGTTGAAAAATAGTCAAAAAGTGTTTAATACTTAGACTATTAATGGATCTTGCTCTATTGGAAAGAAGAGATTTCTTTGCCTTTAAAAAACCTTTATTACTAAGGGTAAAGGGTTCACGGGATTACTACAAATTAACATAACACTGAGAGCTACATTTCTAAGCTTCTTATAGTCAAAACAAGCACACAGATAATGGAGAATCTCTCCTTCTTCTTGACCCCTAGACAGGAAGTCACCTGAAACAAATGACCAATCTGTATCACAGTAGAAGCTACTTTTCCCGGGCTAATTCCCCATTGGCTCAGTGCCAGGTATCCCTTCCAGGTCAGTCTAAACAATAGCAAACTAGGAATACAAGTTAACCCTATAATGACTGAATCATCAGACCTTGTAAACACATACATTTCCAACAACAGTCTCCTTCCCTTCCTCTCACCAAGATCTCTAAGATATGAGTTTCTTCAGTTTGGAATGATCAGAAGCCATGCTCCCTCAATTCCTCATTGCATCTTCCAACAGAAGGACAGAGACTCTGTCCCTCCACACATGACTTTTACTCACACAAGCACCACACGTAAAAGAGGAGCAAGTACAAGAGCGTTGGCCTGCTACTGCGTATGAGAATCGATGTTCAACAGCAGTGTCTACATGTGGAAGATCCCTGTGATCAGCAATGTTCAAAAAGCTATGCTCATGGGGAGTGAGCCCAGCCACAAATGCTTCCTCCACACGTAGATGCCACACTCACAATTATCACTCCCAAAACTCACCAGGTAATTGCTACTATCAATGTTTGGATATGGCCCTGCCCTTCTCAGACATCCTTGGAAGCTTTGCTCCCTTCCTATCTTCTTCAGAGCTGCCAAAAGGAGGGAACCAAGGGTGTACAATTCCCCAGGACCAGGTTGATCCGGAACCCCAAGAAGCCAGACGATACACCTGCCACAGTATGCTCTTGAGTCTGATACGATGGCAGGAGTTTCAGGGCACTGGCCAGTTAGATGGAAGCTCTGTTAGGGATCTATGGTCACTCGTTTCTTGACTTAAAATCAAAGCAAGTGAACTCCTTCAGCAAACAAGCTCTTGTTATGTTTCCCAATCAAGTACCTTGGCAAAGGCAGGAGAGTTAATTAATATCCAACAAAATAAAATCTGACTGTTCAAAGATCTGATGCTTCGTGTTCAGCATTTTCTGACCTGCAAGCTTGCACACATGCACACTGATAACCCCTGTTACACTCATAAGGCATATCATGCACTTCAGTTGTGTCCTTCTGGGAAGACACTTAAATGTAAACCAATTAGAGAATCCAAAAATGTTCGCCACAACTGGGCTTTGCCATGTTCAACCTCGTTTCAGTCCATTGCCTTCAGTGCAGATTAAATGTCTTGTTAGGCTCCAGTGTTTGTTCATAATCAAACAGCTGAACATCTTTTATGTTGATTTCTTGCTCCAGTTGAGGAATGTGCACTGCACTTTTAAGTATCCTGGAAATCAATAAGCCATTAAAATGATGGTGGCTTTAAGGGCTGTTTGGAGTCCTGGAACAGGTTTTACACTGCTTCTGTTATTGCTTCCTGAACTCAGCTCAGCCTTGCACCCCTAAAACAATTAAGTCTCCAGAAATCCAGAACAGCTTCTGAATGACAATAAGAAGATCTTTCATTTTTCTAAAGTAATATTAAAGATCTGTGGAGTTTTCTGCACTAATCAAGTGCTAGGTTCCCTCTTATTGTCCCCAGTAGCTGTAGCCATTCCAACCAACTAGGTATCAGGCATAGCTGCCTTCATTTAACTACAGAGACCTGAATCCATTAGCAAGTAAAAAGTTAAACATGCCAACTTTCATGAGAGACAAGTGGCCAGTTCTGGTGGTCAGGAAGGCTCCTGTGCTCCAATCATTCCGTAGAATGTGTAAAACAGAAACGTTCGGGAGGGCATTTTTTAAAATAAAGTTAATAAAGTTGTAGTTAATGTCTGTGGGATTTAATGCAAACTTCATGGCATACAGTATGCTGTTCTGTAACTTTGTAATCCAGCATAGTCTGTAGTATAATGTTTCACTACATTGTGCTCTAATCTTATAATTCATGTTTTACTGTGTTTTCAGTGTGCCATCTCTAATTGTCTTAATTTAATGTATTCTATTGTTTTTATTGCATTGTTTTTAGTTGTAAGCCACCTTGAGCATTACTAAGAAAGACAGGTTATAACTGAAGTAAATTAATAAAGTACTTTTCATGGGCAGACAGAATAAATCTTATTAAAAGTTTTATAATGCCCAAATTTTTATTTCTGTTTAGAACTCTCCCAACTTATATCTTGCATACGGAGATTCAGAAGTGGCAAAAAGAACTCAATAGATTCGTGTGGAATTACAAGAAGCCTAGATTCAAGAGTTCCATTTTATATAGACCAGCCCTATTAGGGGGCTTAGAAGTACCTAATTTGATAGACTATCACAGCTAATGTAGAAGACACTGTCAGACTGCTACACTCTGATGCAATGGAATCTTGGGTTCAAATAAAAGCCTCCTTTGTCAAGCCTTATCCCATTAGGGATATTTTGTGGATGAAACCTGCAGACAGGCCATGATCAGTAAAAGACAACGTTTTGCTACACAACATCCTTAGATTATGGGACCAAACCAGAAAACAACTCTTTCTGAACTCCCATTCACCTCGTCTTTTCTGAATCAATTTGTCAAGTCCTGGACTCAATCATTCCCACGACACTCTTGTAGCAGCAAGATTTGGAGGTAAAGAGACTCCAAGCATAGACAGACTCTGTGTCAGAACTGGCCACCAGATGCCAGGTCCAACCTCTACAAAAAGTAGGACAGCCCGCCTATACAAACCACCCGATCAATGTTCACATTCAGCCTGCCAAAGCACTAGGCCTACCCTCAGGGCCGGCCCAACACCTGCAAACTAGCAGTTACATTCCAAGGTCAAGCAAGAAGCTGAGATCATACACTTCTCAGGGTCTCAAGTGCACTACGCAAGCTCAAGAAGACATTCACACCAGCATCCACTCCCCCCTCATCCTGGCAAAGAAAATAAATGGCATTGGAGATAAAAACAGTCAAAGAAGTACATCTAAGAAAGCAGTTAACCCTTAATGCAACAGACCAGGAATTTGGCTGGGCAGCATTCTATGGCAAGTGAGCCTGACCTTGACACAATCTTGGTTTAGACCCGGGATTCTTAATCAACAATATCGGGAGTGTCCGGAAGAGGCATCTTCCGACTCTGTGATTTGTTGAAGAATAGAGCTATCCTAGAAAAAAGAGCATTGGAATTAATGCTGCCTGGACAGGAGATCGCGGGAGAACTGGATGAGGCCTTTGGTAGAAAAGTGGGATATGATGAATAAAAATAAGAATTAATCCTCACTTTTGTGAAGGCCAGAATGTACCCCTTCTAATACCTTTTGTATACCGCCTGTTCATCTTTAAGGCTGTCAGTGGATTGAAGAACCAAGTTTATTTGTATGCTTCTTAATCAGGGATTATTTGATTTGCACAAATAAGGCTTTCAGTAAATCGAGATGGGTGGCTGTATTAGTCTCTCTGTAGCAGTAGAAAAGAGCAAGAGTCCAGGAGCACCTTAAAGATGAACAAAATTTGTGGCAGGGGAGGAGCTTTCATGAGTCACGGCTCCCTTCTTCAAAAAAAGAGCCATGACTCATGAAAGCTCCTCCCCTGCCACAAATTTTTGTTAGTCTTTAAGGTGCTCCTGGACCCTATCTCTTTTCTAAGGCTTTCAGTAGTCAATCTTCCCCTGTCTGCAAAGACTGTTTTCTTTTGAGCACCTCATACGATCACTTAATGATGTGTTTGTAATTTCAACCAGCAGTATTATGAGTGGTTTTGCATTAGCACAGGCAGAGGTCATTTCGGGGGGGATCGCGGGGGATCGCAGTTCCCCCGGGTGAGGTGCAGGGGGCGGGGCACATGACGAAGCCCCGACCCCTGCTTCCGGCCGCCCCGCTTCCAGCCCTCATTCAGCCAGGAGGAGGCAGGAGAAGAAGGAGGGTAAGTTGCTTCCTCCCTGCCTCTCCCCACCCCTGCTTGCCTGGGGCCAGGGAGGGCCTTGGCGGGGCTTCCTTGCACTCCCGCCAGCCTTGCAGGTCCACCGCTGGGCCCCTGATGTCAGGGGGTGTGGCATATGATAATGAGTTATGCTAATGAGTTTTCCTAGCTCTTTTTCTACGAAATGACCCCTGAGCACAGGGGCACAACTACTCAGCACGGTAACTGCCAGGGTAGCCTCAAGTGACTTTCTGCGCTGGCCTTTGCCTCACCAACTAGTCAATTAAAACTTTAAATTATCATTCCACAGGTGCAGTCCTACTTGGCTCCCTTCCGTTATAAACCAAGCCACTATGCTGAGCACAGCGAAAGGTGCCATCAACCAAGAGCCATGTGCTGGGAAAGAGGAAATGACCGTTCCTGGAATTTACCAAGACAGTCTCCAGCAGGCCACAAAACACCAATATCTGGGAAAGATTCCTAGATGGTGGGAGATTCTCAATAGCCTATAAAATGAATGTGCATCCCCAGGCAGGCCCCGGTGAATGGGGTATTGCCATCCAAACTTTAGGTGGCAATTAAAACTTTCAGGTGTTAAGCAACACTCACAAAGAAGAACCAATCACTAATTTCAGATATAGTTGAAAAGGCAGTTCATAGGTGGCTTTTATAATGCAGGATAAGGGCTGGAACTCTTCCCCACCACCACCACCTTGAACCATGCAAAATTTCATCTCTTAGGGAAAGGAAAAAGGAAGAAGCTTTTCCTAAGGCTGCATTAGTCTCCTGCCTTAGGACAGAAAGGATTGTATTGGACTACAGTAGACGTGGGCAGTTAGATCAAAGACTGGAGCAGTTGAATGCTTCTCCCACAAATGCTTTGCAGTTCACTGTTTCAGCCTCAGGCAAACTCTGCACGGTTTCTTTTGCTCTTCCAAGAATTAAGATTGTCTTTGTGTAAAAAAAAAAAAAAGATTCCAAGCTAACACAAAGGGGAAAACTTCCATGGTGCCTTCGTTTCCTTGTGTAGTTAAATTGCAGAAGTTATGTGGGGTTCTGTTTACCAAACATATACTCAGAAATTTCTTTGAAAGTATTTTTTCTATCACCGTAATGATGTCTTGCAAAGTGCAATGTGGAACTACAAAGGAAAGTTGGCAAGAGTAATAATAATGCACACTGAACAAGAAAGATTTGGGTAGGTAGCAGTATTGGTCTGAAGCAGCAAAACAAAGTTTGGGAGTCCAGTGGGCAACTTTGAGACCAACAAAATTTTATTCAAGGTATTAGCTTTCATGTGCAAGCACTGCTTGCACATGAAAGCTTATACCATGAATAAAACTATGTTGGTCTTAAGGGTGCTACTGAACAAGAAAGAAAAAGAACAATAGGCACAACATCTAGAAATGTTCGCTCGTCTTCCATTAACAAATTAGGTTTACCAGGTGACCGCGAATGGCAGGCAAACTCCAAGCAGTTTCCAGGGCTCACCAATGCTTATCTGGTCGACAGGCAGAATCAAGTTGGCAAACTGAGGGGGGAGGTCTTCATTGCAACACAACGACCGGGGTAACACTCTAGAACATTGCCCCATTGCTTCCAGGTCAGGCTGTAAGTGATGTGTCAGACTCCTGGTCAAGAGACTCCCAACAACACTCTCTTTGGCAGTGATTTGTTTATTGAGATATCAACATGGTCCAGGTCAGAACAGTACTGTGTCAGAACTGAGGGTTTTGGCAGTAAGTTCTACAGATATAGATAATTCAAATGTAGGGGGCCCCGCTCAACAGCCATCTAGCGCCATGTGGGGTCTTGCCCTGCCCGTGGCCCATTTGAAGATTACAGCAGTTCTGCTCTGCTCAGGATGGGAACAGCTCTGCTTAGTGGGGGGTGGGGGGGAGGATAGAGGGAACATTGCAAAGTGGGGGTCATTTTAGCCTTCCAGGATGCTCAGTGCTAACCTATGAGTAGCAGATATCTTACAAAGGAATTTCAACAGGAGATTAGAAAGAGAGACTGCTGAATTGCAACTGATAATGAAGCCCAGGACAATGCATCCTCCTGGACTGAACCTCCTGTCTCGTTGTTGTTGTTCAGTTGTTCAGTCGCACAGTCGAGTCCGACTCTTAGCGACCCCATGGACCAGATCACGCCAGGCCCTCCTATCTTCCGCCGTCCTCTGACGTTTGCTCAATTTCATGTTCGTTGCATCGATGACACTGTCTAACCATCTCATCCTTTGCCGTCCCCGTCTTCTTTGACCTTCAGTCTCTCCCAGCATCAGGGTCTTCTTCTCCAGGGAGTGCTCCCTTCTCATTGGGTGGCCAAAGTATTTGAGCTTCAGCTTCAGGATCTGGCCTTTCAGGGAACAGTCTCATTACCAGTGCTGATTTCTTCATGCCTACTGCCCCTCTGCATATCACACATAATCCAATCACACCTGCTAGTGTCATTCACCTGCAATTGCCATTCACCTGCTATTGTCATTTGTCATCTGAAATCACTCCACTCTTCAAGACACAAGGACAAATGGACTCACATTCTAGCCGTATCTGAAGAAATGAGCATTGAGTCAGAAAAGCTCATACCCTGTCACAAGTTTTGTTAGTCTTCAAGGTGCTACTGGATTCTTGCTCTTTTCTAGTACTAAAGACTGTGGGGGGAAATGCAAATGAGAGCACAATACATTAAATCAATGCTAACTTACTTCCATTCAGTGGTACCCCCTAATGTGTTGGGGTATCCAAAGCATTAACAAGATAGCCTCCAAACTTCTCCACCACAACATTCTCTTGAAAAATCTTTTTTTTTGCAAGTTAGACACCCATCACTTCAATTCAGATTTTTTTCTTTGTAAAATATAGCTGAATACTTTATTCTTTTTGCACTGCAGAACAGCAATGGCTGCATTCTCAAAGGCTTTAGTATCTATAAACAAAAGGAACTGCCCCAGGTAGTTTTTTGGCATCCTCGCGGAGGGAAATAATCCTTGGATCATTCAAGGCACTTGGGGAACATTAAAGGGAATGCATGCATCATAACATAAATTATGCAGTAGATGTGAAATTATGCAAGAATCTCTTCATACATAATCACATCATCTCCCAAGTCCTATAAACAAATCTGAATTGCATTTCGTCCAGGATCATGCAGAGTTTGGAACAGAGTTGTTGCAAGCACTGGTTTCTAAAAGGCTGTCAAGTTAAACACTATAATATCCATTCCGGTTTATTTGCCTTGCTATGAATAATACATTTGAATTCACCAGCATCCAACCATTATCTGTGTGTGACATTAATAATACATAATTGCTCTACAAAACAAATAAAACATTCAGTCTCATACAATCATGCCTCATTTTGCCCCCCCCCCACATGCAAACACACACAAACATCCTATAGTGGAAGCATTAAACCTCATATTTTCTCTATGAAACCAAAGATGACAATATTACCCCAGTAGATCTATCTGATGTGCCGAGCACTGTATAAATGCACTGTGTTCCTTTAAGGGGCTGTGGCTCAGTGGTGGAGCCTCTGCTTGGCATGCAGAAGGTTGTAGGTTCAGTTCTCGGCATACCCAGATACAAGGGCTGGGCAGTAGGAAATGTGAAGGGCCTCTGCCTAAGACCCTGAAGAGCCACTGTCAGTCTAAGTAGACAATACTGATGTTGATGGACCAAGGGTCTGGTTCAGTCTAAGGCGGCTTCATGTGTGTTCACATGTGCATTTTTGGCTTTGTCCACATCTTTTGTTCACATCTGGATGTTAAGCCACGTCTGGTCTGGAACACTCCATGAACTGAATGAATCCAAATTGTTTTTAAAAAGCCTATACACCAGGAAGCACCACACCCTGACCTTGGCCCCAACAGAGGTGGACTGATGTCTGGTAAGTCTTCATTCCCCGTTTGTAATACTGCTCGGATTCCCATCTTGTGGCTATTCTATCCCTTGGATTGCTTTGAAAGATCAGCTTGCCTCCCAGGCACCCAAGGGCCTGTTGTCCTGCTACCTCTCTGCATGTTTCTGGGTGCTTTGAGAGCTCTGGGGTTGCACCCCTAGAGCAGTGAACTGAAAGCACCAGTAAGTCCACTGCCGGACTCTTGTTTGCTTTGCTCATTAGGATTAAGCATTCCGGGAGCTGACTGCATCAGCATCAGTGAAGTCCAGCTACAGGCTGCTAGGTTAAAGCTGTCTCAGCCCTTGGCCCATTAAGCTCGTTAATAATACTTTTCAAAACTATATGCAGTCTGCATTATAGCCTTTTATACAAGACATAATTATCACAAACCTTCAAGCCACAGTTAAAACTGATTCTGTCTTAGAACTAGCCCAGCTCATTAAAACTAATGGTGTAAAGAACACAACTGCATTGCTTTTCAAAAACTGAGTTATCTGTATTGTCCACTTAGTGGTGTGCTGAAAAGCAGCAGTACCATGGGATCTTCAACTCCCATTCATGTTCAAGAGCAAACTTGCTTGATTCATGAAAAGGATAAAACCACAAGGTCGCTTTTGTGTTCTGTGAGGGATGCAAGAAAAACAGTGTTGTGTCAAACTTGGAGCCTTGTTCAACCTCTGTTCTGTCTAATTGCTTGGAACCATTTGGTATTTGGGCTGTTGGGGGGGCAGTGAGTGTGTGTGTGGGGGGGACCTGCTTTGCTTAGCTGCTTTGTAACTGTTTTCTTAAGAGCCTTCCAGATGGGAAGAACATCAGCGACCTTGAAGCCTGTCAGTGACCTCTCATAGATAAATAAATAAATCGGTCAGAGACTGACCAGTGATGGGTCTCCAGATCATTCCATAATGACCCCGACCTCCTACGAGTAGCCAGAGTGCTAGCCAAAGAGACCAAGTTTGAGCTGATCTGGCAGGAGTTCCGATGTGAGATGGAGGAACTGCAGCGGGACACCCGCATGGTTTTGGCAGACCCCCCAGGTGACATCCAGGTGGTGCCACAGCAAGAGCTCCAGGCCCGAGGGGGGGCCCTGCCCAGCTAGCTCCCACAGGTTCCTCAGCAGCCCCGGCGCCACAGCAGGCAACACAGCCGGAGCCCCTGCCTGGGCCAGCACCTGCGCCCGACAGGCCGAGAGAAGAGCTGGAAGCTATCTTCGATGGGACCTCTGAGAAACCGGCATTCTTCATGCTGCAGGTGCAAAAGTTCCTGAGGGAATGGGGCCACACCTTCACCTCGGACAAGCATCAATGCATGGGGTCTTGGATGCAGGATTGGGCAGGAAACTGGTTTGTGGGACTGTACAATGTGGGGGGCCCAGAGCTCTGGGATGTGGACACCTTCATGCGGGCCCTCTGCCGGCAGTACAAAGACCCTTTAAAGCTGTAGTGGGCAAAGACCCAGCTGCGGCCCCATTATATCTTATGGGGAGGGGGTTTGAGGGAGTGGCTCCAAACTCGCAGGTTAGCTGCTGGAGCCTCCCCCCAAGATACCAACCAAGTTTCAAGAACATTGGACTAGGGGGTCCAATTCTACGAGCCCTCAAACAGGTTGCCCCTACCCCCTGGGGTCCAATGTTCTTCAAACTTGGTTGGTATCTTGGGGGGAGGCTCCAGAAGCTAACCTGTGAGTTTGGAGCCACTCCCTCAAACCCCCTCTCCTCCAGCCCCCAGAATATACCCTGTGTTTTCGCCATTGACTTCAATGGCCCAGAGGATATAATGGGGCCGAATTGCTGCCAAAATTCGGCGGCAATTCGGCGGCAAGCCGATTCAGATCAGAGAATCTGAATTGGCCTGCAGCAGCCTGAAAGGGGTCCGAATGGGCCATTTTCGGGGGTGCATTCGGTTCAGACGAACCGAATGCACAACCCTAGGAGTGACTCATGGAAGCTCCTCCCCTGCCACAAATTTTGTTAGTCTTTAAGGTGCTCCTGGACTCCTTCTTTTTTCTACTGCTACCTCATAGGGTTGCAAAGGCTAAATGCCACGTATGATACCAAGAGAGGGCAGCAGGACATCAGTGTCAGGGACGGAGTGGATCTTGGGGACTCCTGAGCCCACAGCTCCCCAGAACCACGCCATTGCTCAAAGGTCAGGAACACAATGATGTTCTCCTGTAAACTGGTCCCTGGCTCTTGGGATCAAGGGAAGGAGAATCCGTTGCACTGAACACTGGGGTCACTAATGGAGATAAGCAGAAGCTACAAAATACTTAAGATGGGACATGGTGAGTCATCGCCAGGAAGTCAGCCTTGCTTAAAATGATCATTACTTATTGATCTCCGTCCAAAGTCCATGGGCAGCCAGGTCCTAGAGCTATAACCAAGGTGATGTCACTCATGTCTATAAAAGGCCACTGGCCATGTACTGAATAACCAGATTGTTCTGTAAGGACAGACACTCCCTTAAAACATGTTAAACTGATAACTACTTTGCATTACAGAGGCATTTGTATGCTAGGGATTAACTCAAGAAAGTTTGGAGTTAATGGTGCAGATTTCATGAGTTCTTAATATTCGGTTCGTGCTCATTTCATTCAATCCATTTTAATTTCAACGGCATTGCTCTGAAATGTCTTAAGGGCTTCACAAGTTCACTTTATGGCCCCTGTGTCAACAGACATTGAGTTATGAATATGCAGCCATCTCTTCAGATGGATGAAGGTTGCCGCTGCCTCATTATTGGGTGAGGCAGCTCTCTTACCCCCCCCCCCCGGGGGACAGCAAAGCTGAGCAAATAAGAGAGTTAGATCTCTCAAATAGTTTTTTGTGATGTTACACATTGTGGAGCATTGGGGAGGGGGGCTTAGCTCCTTACACCTGCACGCTCTACTTTGTGTGGGGAAAAGGGACACCCCCCCCTCTCAACCCCTGCTGGGTCCCACCAGTAAATCAACACCATCACTCTTATCTGTATTCATTCCCTATATTGTCACAGAATTGATCCTCCCTGAAGTTACAGCTGAGCTTGTTTTTCCCCCCAAAGATTCCCCAAAACCTTTTTTGCTTCAAGTTGGCCCAGTCACTAGGTAGGGTACAATGGAGCCTTCGAGCAGAAAATGTTGGGAGCACAATTAAAGGGTATGAATTTATCTGTTTACAAAAAGCGTACTAGTGTATGTTCCACAGAAATAGAGCCAATGTCATCCTAAAAAGGTAAAGGTTCCCTTGCTCGAAAGCCAGTCGAATCCGACTCTAGGGTTGCGGTGCTCATCTCCCTTTCCAAGCCGAAGAGCCAGCACTGTCCGAAGACGTTTCCATGGTCCTGTGGCCGGCATTACTAAATGCAGAGGCGCACAGAACACTGTTACCTTCCCACTGAAGTGGTACCTATCTATCTACTTGCAATTTCTTGCTTTCGAACTGCTAGGTTGGCAGGAGCTGGCACTAGAGATGGGAGCTCACTCCGTCATGTGGCAACCCGGATCTCGAACTGGTGAACTGCTGACCTTCCACAGCCTGCAGTTCAGCGTCTTAACCACTTGAGCCACCGCAGCTCCTAGCAGCTACTTATTTGAGTCCTGTCCATTTTAATGTCCAGGTTCAGCTTCTGGCCAGTAAACAGACTGACGACAGAGACTGATACCCAGTTGGAAGAAGGGCTGCTCAAGTGAAGCAGGCTGTCTGAGGTGAATTATAGGAGAGAGGAGCCCTAAGCAGGGAGAGTAGCAGCCTTGCAAAGTTCTCTGTGAGCAGTGAGCAGCCAGAGAACAGAGGGAGCTGGAACTAGCCTGAGTTGTCTTTCTACTGAAATGATAGTAATTATGTGTAAATGTGCATCTATAAAAGTAAATTAGCATATGCAAAAAATTGGCCTCTTTGGGCCTCTCTTTGTAGGGCTCTTGTCCTCTTTTTTGGTCATTCATACATGGCTGCCATTCACTACATACTGATTTGACAGCTATTCTTCCTATCCTGCCCCCCACCCCACCCCCAATCTTTGGAAACTTTACTCCTATGGAGGTGAGGTATGAACTTCTAACAGATAGCTCACAGTATATTTCATGCAATTAACTGAAGGAACTCATTCCTTTATTTCCTTCATAGTAACTACTTGAAACACTTATTAACTTCCACCACTGTGTGAACAAACACATCCGTCTGTCCTATCTTCACTGTCATAAGAACAATAGAAGAGCCCTGCTGGATCAGGCCAGTGAGAGTCCATCTAGTCCAGCATCCTGTCTCACACAGGAGCCAACCAGTTCCTCTGGAGGGCCAACAACAGGGCATGGAGGCTGAGGCCTTCATAAGAACATCAGAAGAGCCCAGCTGGACCAGACCAGTGATGGTCCATCTAGTCCAGCATCCTGTCTCACACAGGGGCCAACCGGTTTCTCTGGAGGGCCAACAACAGGGCAGAGAGGCTGAGGCCTTCATAAGAACATCAGAAGAGCCCTACTGGATTGAACCATTTGTGTGCCACTTGGGCTGGAGCACTGACTTACTAGAACTTTCTCTCTCCTAGTATGCAACTGTTGAATCCAGGGCTGACTTCATAGTGCTGGGCTTTGGGATCAAATAGCTGCTTCTCCTTCCTGCTAGAAGCGCAAAGAGGATATTAAAGACAGCTGAATGGCTCTCTGGATCAGCAGCCACCACCTTTCATTTAAATGCTGTGCCAATGACCTCCAAGATCCTTGCAGCCCCCTTGGAGGAAAGCACGTTCTTTCTGCCTGAGGGCATAAAAGGAAAGAAATACTGTTTTGTGGACACTGAAAGACAGAGATACCATCACCCATCACTGTAGTGGGTCGGACATGAGAGCTGGTGTCGTGTAGAGTCGCATAGTGTGGTGAGGGTGTCAGAAAATGACCAGTAATACCACAAATGTTCCCAGATCCATCTAAAAATTTCCCCTCCAAGTCTGTCACACAATTTTTTTTCCCTCACAAGACTCCACAGCTTAGAGGGAGCATTGGTCAGCAGTGGTATAAGCATGCTTGGCGGGCTGGAATGGCAGTGGATGCAGCTGAACTAACTGTTTGGTGTCGTGGTTAAGTGTGCGGACTCTAATCTGGGAGAACCGGGTTTGATTCCCCACTCCTCCACTTGCACCTGCTGATGTGACCTTGGGTCAGTCACAAGCTCTGGCACAGCTGTCCTTGAAAAAGAGCCATTTCTGTCAAGAGCTCTCTCAGCCCCACCCACCTCACAAGGTGTCTGTTGTGGGGAGGGGAAGGGAAAGGAGTTTGTGAGCCGCTCTGAGACACCTTTGGGTAGTGAAGGGCGGGGTACAAATCCAATCTCTTCTTCTTCTTCTTCTTCTTCTAACTTGATGGCAATGCACACGGTGCCATCTTGGAGACAGCATTTTCTGTTTCCACATGCTTGGATGGCACCAGGTGCTTTTTGTAGGTGGCCCAGAAAAAAGGACAGAAGAAGAGAGGGTGTTAAAAAAAATATATCAAGGCTCACTGAACCTTGCATCAGTACCAGAGCTGACGAAGGGCACAGCTATGCCCAGTTCTTTAAATATCTGTACTCGATGGCCCTGTCCTTATATGTTGTCTGGATTCTTTCATCTGGTATCAATACCAGCCTCTGAACACTTTTTGAAAAGTCAGTGTCATCTTTGTGAATTCAGCGTGAGTGTGCTAGGTAAACATGTTCTCATAAAAGTTACTGTTCATTTTGAAGCACACAGTTCTCTTTAAATGTCACCATAGATGTACAGAGCATGTGAAGCCTGTTGGAGTGAGGGGTCAGAAGGAAACTCCCATGTTAAGACAAAGAAAGGCATCCCCTTCAAGGAGATGCACACGTAGAGTGATGCAGTCGTCCCCCCCTTGTTCTCTATGATGGGGAAAAAAGGAACTTTTTCCCCAACATAGAGAACAATGGAGGGGATAGGGGCAACCTGTTTGGGGGGACGTAGAATTGGACTCCCTGGTCCAATATTTCTGAAACTTGGTTGGTATTTTGGGGAGAGGCTCCAGCAGCTACCCTGCAAGTTTGGAGCCTCTCCCTCCAACCCCCTCCCCTCCAGTTCCCAGAATATACCCTATGTTTTCACCATTGACTTCAGTGGCCCATAGGATATAATGGGGCCGAAATTGACATTCGGCTGGCCCTGGCTTTTAGAGAACTACCTTCCTCACAGTTGCCAGTCTGGTGAGCCAGTTTGTGTCAAACCTCACTTTGCTTCACCTGCTTGGGTTGCTGTCTCCCACCCACTGATAACCGGCCATACCTACCTACATCAGTGGGCCGGGCTATTTTATTTTTATTTTTTTATTTTTATTTTTTTTTATCCCAGCGGCAATCCTATGGTTATTGATTTTATATGCTTATAATGTGTTTTAAATTTTTTTTGTATTTATGGAAGTGTTGTAACCCACCCTGAACCCATTTACAAGATGGACAGGATATAAATGTGAAAATTAAATAAAATAAATAAATGATTAAATTGTCGTAGTGATTGGGGAGAGGAAATTCCTATGGGGAGGGGGGTGCGTCTGTTGAGCTAGTGAATGGATCAAAGTGTGGGATTTCCGGGGCCTCTGGCCACCAGAGCAAGGTAACCTCAGCCCATAACACTGCCGGCCGCATTTCTCAGTGCTGCTGAACAGCAACTGTGGGTCTACAACAAACAGCGATGCCCTCTGCCCCGGGTGAACTAGAGTGAGAAACGAAAGCCATTTCCGCAGCACCATCAGGATAAATGGCAGTATCAGATCTGAAATGAAACTGGTGATGTCTCCTTGATTCGGTGACAGTTCCAGATCTGTCAGACCTCTAATGCCCTGTAATGGAATTTTAATGAATAGTGCACTGAAGCAGAAAGTTATTGACAGAAACTGCTTACTGACAGAAGTCATCAAGAGACATAATGAGCCGTGCATATCTGGAGAAGTAGCAGCATATTTAGTCCCGGAGAGGAGCTCTTCTCCTTTGTAAAGGTGGCAAAGAGAACGGACAGGGTAGGAGAAGAAAGCTGGCAGTTCATTCGAAATACACGGTAAAGGTAAGCAAGGTGAGAGGAAAGAGGTAGCCAAAGACGCTGCAAAAACGTAAGGCTGAGGTAGGCGGCCGTCACTGACACTGTCGATGGGGTGTGTGCATGTCTATGGAGGTGTCAGGCGCCCCCCCATCACATCTGTCCTGCTTCCGCTTGCAGAGCCTCAGAACCTGAGAGGGTAGGGGGCTTGCCACACCTGGATCCTCCTCCTCCTCCTCTCCACTCTGTCTCTCTTGCACAGCCCCTTTCTCCACAAGGCTGCACATGCTCAGTCAATGCCCCTGACGTTTGGCAAGAACTGGAGTCTTGGGCTGCCCTGGCAGGCTCTCCCTCCCTCCCTCCCTCCCTCCC
>NW_015169186.1:944529-963442 GCF_001447785.1 Gekko japonicus | reverse complement strand
TCCCTCCCTCCGCCCTGGCCAGGCTAAACTGCTGGCAGCTGTTACTGCTGACTGAAGTGGGGGCTTTTTTGGCAGGTGAGTTGGGGCCCAGCCGGTGTTTCTGCTGTTGCAGCATTTCTCATTGTTGCCACAGTCCTGATGGGCTTCTCAGCTGCTGGCCCTGTGAGTTCCCAAGGAGGCAGCCGGTGGTTCCTGGGTAAGCCCACAGAAAGTTCTGTCCTCATCTTGCACACGTCAGGGGGTTGCCACCAGGTGCAGCTTTTCCAAGCCCTTGCAGCAGCAGCAGGCAGACCGCTGACTCTGCAGAGTTCTCTCTGTGTGTGTCTGTGATCAGCAGTGAGTGACCTGGTGTCACAGATGGTGTTTAAACTTGTGTTTAAGATCAGAGACCAGGAAAACTAATGGAAGATTTGAGACTCAGAAGGAAATGGCATCAGAAGCCAATTCGGGGGTGCATGCACTCACTGCCTTAAAAAAAAAACTCATTCAGGAAAAAGCAGAACAATTCATTTAATCAGCAATTTCTTCCTGCCTTTGACCTCATGTCCCAGTTCTACACAACAGATGAAATCCCTACGCACTTCAGCTTTCTGGAGCCACAAAAGGTTCTCAGTAAAACAAATAAAACTGATCAGCTAAGCGTCCAGTGACTACAGGGAAAGGAACAATATTCGTGCTGTCTCTAGATTTTTTACAGCAGGATCTCATTAAGAAGCTAGATTATGACTGTGTGTGTGTCAGAGCTGGAAAAGGAACATAAGGAAGACATGGCAGAGATCAGAATGGGTCAAACAACTCCTTGGAGACCTTTGTGCCACCTCGGGTGTGTGACTCAAACAGTGCTTACAAGTCACTTAGAAGAAGAGGAAGAAGAGGTAAAAGGTAAAGGAAGGTAAAATCGGGGAGTTGGAGTGCTTGGTGTCGGAGGGAAAAATAGACATTGTGGGTATTTCTGAAACTTGGTGGGATGAGGAAAATCAGTGGGACACAGTGATTCCCGGTTATATATTATATCGGAAGGATAGGGGGGGAAGGGTTGGAGGTGGGGTAGCTCTGTATGTCAGAGAGGGTATAAAGTCTAGAAAGATTGAGAGGCTAAGTGAATTGGATTCGGTTCTGGAAGTTCTATGGGTTGAAATAGGGGGGCCAAAAGGAAACTTAACACTGGGAGTTTGTTATCGCCCACCAGATCAAAAGATAGAGGAGGATTATAAAATGATGAATGCCTTAAAGATAGCAACTAGACAAAAACACTGTGTAATAATAGGTGATTTTAACTACCCACACATTGATTGGGTCAATATGTGTTCTAGTCGGGAAAAAGAGATTGAGTTTCTAGACACTCTAAATGACTGTGCTATGGAGCAGATGGTCACGGAACCTACCAGGGGAGAGGCGATCCTTGATTTGGTCCTAAGTAACACTCAAGACCTGGTGAGAGATGTAAAAGTGATTGCACCGCTTGGAAACAGTGATCATAATGTTGTTGAGTTCATCATTTGTACAAATAGAGAATTGGCCAAAAAGACTCACACAACCATTTTTAACTTTAAAAGGGGTAATTTCTCTGATATGAGGGGACACGTGGGGAGGAAACTGAAAGGAAAAGTAGAAAGGGTCAAAACAATTGGGGAAGCTTGGGATCTATTTAAAACTACGATCCTAGAAGCTCAAAAAATATATATTCCGCAGGTTAGGAAAGGCACAAACAGGTATAGGAAAAAGCCTGCATGGTTAACAAACAGAGTAATGGAGGCTGTAAAAAGTAAAAAGAATTCCTTTAAGCAGTGGAAAGCTAGTCACAGTGAGGCTGATAAAACGGAACACAGGCTATGGCAAATAAAATGCAAGTCTGAGGTCAGGCAGGCAAAAAGGGAATATGAGGAGCATATAGCAAAAAACGTAAAAACCAACAATAAAACTTTCTTCAAATACATTAGAAACAGGAAACCAGCCAGGGAGGCAGTGGGGCCCTTGGACGACCAAGGGGTAAAAGGAGTATTGAAGGATGATAGGGAAATGGCTGAGAAGCTAAATGCATTTTTTGCCTCCGTCTTCACTGTGGAAGATGAGAAGTGCTTGCCCACTCCAGAACCACTGATTTCAGGAGGGGTGTTGAAAGACCTGAGTCAGATTGAGGTGACGAGAGAGGAGGTCCTAAAACTGATAGACAACTTAAAAACTGAAAAATCACCAGGCCCAGATGGCATACATCCGAGAGTTCTGAAAGAACTCAAATGTGAACTTGTAGATCTCCTGACAAAGATATGTAATCTTTCCTTAAAATCTGCCTCCATTCCTGAGGATTGGAAGGTAGCTAATGTCACTCCCATCTTTAAAAAGGGTTCCAGAGGAGATCCGGGAAATTACAGGCCAGTCAGTCTGACGTCGATACCGGGTAAATTGGTGGAAACCATTATTAAGGAAAGAATTAGTAGGCACATAGATGAACAAAACCTATTGAGGCAGACTCAGCACGGTTTCTGTAAGGGAAGATCTTGTCTCACTAACCTGTTAGTGTTCTTTGAGGGGGTGAACAAACATGTGGACAAGGGGGATCCAATAGATATTATTTACCTTGACTTCCAGAAAGCTTTTGATAAAGTTCCTCATCAAAGGCTCCTAAGTAAGCTCAAAAATCATGGGATAGAAGGACAAGTCCTTTTATGGATCAAAAACTGGCTAGTTCATAGAAAACAGAGAGTGAGTGTAGGTGGGCAATTTTCTCAGTGGAGGGTGGTAAGCAGTGGGGTACCGCAGGGATCAGTACTTGGTCCACTGCTTTTTAACTTGTTCATTAATGATTTGGAGATGGGAGTAAGCAGTGAAGTGGCTAAATTTGCGGATGATACAAAGTTGTTCAGGGTGGTGAAAACCAGTGAGGATTGTGAGGCACTCCAAGGGGATCTGTCAAGGATGGGCGAGTGGGCGTCAACATGGCAAATGGGGTTCAATGTGGCCAAGTGCAAGGTGATGCACATTGGAGCCAAAAATCCTAAATATAAATACACATTGATGGGGTCTGAACTGGCAGAGACTGAGCAAGAGAGAGATCTTGGAGTTGTAGTGGATAACTCACTGAAAATGTCGAGACAGTGTGTGACTGCAATAAAGAAGGCCAATGCTATGCTGGGGATTATTAGGAAGGGTATTGAAAACAGATCAGCCAATATAATAATGCCCCTATATAAATCAATGGTGAGACCTCATTTGGAATACTGTGTGCAGTTCTGGGCACCACACCTTAAAAAGGATATTATAGCTTTGGAAAAAGTGCAGAAAAGGGCAACTCGAATGATAAAAGGGTTGGAACACTTTCCCTATGAGGAAAGGTTAAAGCGCTTAGGGCTGGGGGGGGGGCCAACAGGGGGGGGGCTTCTAATGTCCTGGCCCCACTGCTGGACCTCCTGATGGCACTGGTATTTCTGGCCACTGTGTGACACAGAGTGTTGGACTGGATGGGCCTTTGGCCTGATCCAACATTGGCGTCTCTTATGTTCTTATGTTCTTAAGAGATTGTATACCCCATGGCCCTTCACTACCCACGGGAGTCTCAGAGCGGCTGACAAACTCCTTCCCCTTCCCACAACAGACACCCTGTGAGGTCGGCAGGGCTGAAAGAGCTCTTGGCAGAAACGGCTCGTTCTCAAGGACAGCTCTTATCAGAACTATGGCTTGCCCAAGGTCATCCAGCCAGGAGGAGTGGGGAATCAAACCCGGTTCTCCCAGATTAGAGTCCGCGCACTGAACCACGACACCAAACTTACTCAAAAGGTTCCAAGAATATAGTTTTTGAAGATGTGGGTTCAAGAAGATTTCTTAAAACTCAGGACATCGTCACAGTTCCTCGCTGCTCGTTGTACCCTCCACTTAAGGCTATCAGCAACTAGATGAGGCCGGAAGATATCCCAGAACTACAACTAATTTCCAGACTACAAAGATCCGTTCTCCTAGAGAAAATGGCAGCTTCAGAGGGCAAACTCTATTGTATAGAACAGACAAGTGGGGAGTGAACCCCATACCCCCCCATTGCTTGAGCCAGTGAGGCTCTGGGCCCCACCACCCAACACCGAGCCCGGAAGCTGATGTCTGCCGCTGCCACTCCCCCCCCCAAACAGTGATGTCACCATGCAATGTCCCTGACATGCTGATGTCATGCAGAAGTGATCTCATCGTGTCAGAGATGTCGCATTGCGAGGCTCTGGCTTTTGGGGCAAAATTCTATGGTTTGATGCCAGTTTTCCCATAGAGTTTTGCCCATAAATGAGAGTGACGCTACATGACATACCCGGCGTGATGATGTCACTTCTATGGGACATCAGTGCCTTGCATCGCTCCACCCCGCTCCCAGAAAATCCCTTCCCACCTGCTGCCGGTGCGGACATCAGACCTGGCAACCCTAGGGATTCTAGGCGAAGTCCCTCCCCAAATTCCCTTTTCCACATGCACCACCCCCAAATCTCCAGGAATTTCCCCACCCAGAGAGTTGGGAACCCTATTATGTGGTCTCAGGCTTTTTCCACTGTAGATCCAGCCTTATGGACTGACTCCTTTTTTCTTGGGCTTCTGCCTGATTGGGATTGTCATTCCACGGCATGGCAATACTTTGGCAATTAATCTTATTTTTATACTATTATGCACTGGGGTTGATGGCTTTGACCATGAATAGGTTTTTAAGGTTTACCATGTTGCAGAACACCTTGAGCTCTAGAAAGGTAGGATTTAAAAAAAAAAAAGAAGGCCATAATAGTGTATCACTTTGAACATTCTAAAATGCTTCACATAAATTACCTTAGTGATTTTTTGCCACATTCCTGTAAAATAAGCCACCATAATTATCCCACATTGCAGATCTGGAAGGGGGGGGAGGTTGAGGCTGATATACAAAAGCTTGTATAAAGTGGGGTTGCCAAACTGCCTAAATGGCCCAGTTTCACCTGAAATCTGGGCGTGGCTGTCACTGCCCATTTGGCCTAAGAGTATAGCTCTTGGCTGCGGTCACACGGAGCATTAGCCACACTCCAGAGACGGAAGATAGGCAGATTTTCCGGGCGCGATCACAGTGCTACATCTGGGAAGCGTAGAGCTCCCGTGGCGAACCTGAGGCTTCCCGCTGAAGATGCGGGGTAAAAAACTAGTACCTCCGAGGTACTAGTTTACGGAAACCGTGCAGCAAGGGTGGGCGCCTGATCACATTTCCAGTGGTAGGTCGTGGCATCCGGTGCCCGCCCATGTCCCGTCGCTAAAAGGTTTTTTTCCCCAAGTCTCCACAGGACGCGCACAAGCACCCAACGGTGCATGCGCACACTTCGTTTAAAATCAAACAACACAGCTCCTTCCTCTTTTCCGTACCCCCACACACACACTCCTGGCTCGGCCTGCTCGAGGGGAACTCTCTGCACCGGGCGGCAGAGGGGGAGGTGCAGGGGGGGCGGGGTGGGAGGGCGGCCGGTCTGAAGCTCCTCCTGGAGGGGACCGGATGGAGGACACAGTTTGTATTCCTCTGCAGCCCTGGAAGGGGTTAAACCCATGGAGCCTTTTGCTAGAGAGGCCGCTTCTTTGTCCTGTGATCGGCACCTCCCCCCCCCAACCACGGGACCTCTACGGGACCTCTACTGGACCTCTGATCGTGCAGCTGCATGTTATTTTGCTCCAGGGCAAACAGCCACGCTCACCCCCCGCATTTTCCTGCCCATGTGACCGGGGCCCTTGTTTTTTTCTTTTAAAAGCAAACTTCTCCCTCTTCTGGATCTGGAGATAGAAAGTAAAATTTGCAGAGTTTTCTGTTCTAATGTATGCCATGGAAAGAGGCCCAGCGGGCTTCCCTAGCCAATGAAGGAAGCCATGGCTATGAGTGACGGGCCAGAGAAGGAAATGCTTTGCCTCCCCACTGCCCTGGGCTGTTTCTTTGGAGCTTGTCTTGATAAGCAGTTTTAAGGAAAAGTGTCCCATGCCATTTTGCGAGGCTCCAGATCATTCCAAAACACAGTGGAGATGTCATAAACATTGAGTATCTCTGTTCAAATATATATATATATATCAAAGGCCAGCATGTATCAGTCTCATCTCTTGTAATATCACTGCCGTGCTGGACTGCAAAGAGTGTGTGCCAGGGCAATGGACAGAGCTGTGTTCCTAAGAGAAGCGCCCTATGCTG
Source organism: Gekko japonicus (assembly GCF_001447785.1). Taxonomy (NCBI): domain Eukaryota; kingdom Metazoa; phylum Chordata; class Lepidosauria; order Squamata; family Gekkonidae; genus Gekko; species Gekko japonicus. The sequence continues at coordinate 957,285 of NW_015169186.1, read as the reverse complement.
GACCATGGACTGGACACTGTGGCCAAGGGAAGCCTTGTGCCTAAGGAGTATGCCAAGCCAGATGTGGGCCTGGGACTACAGAAGCCTTCTGCCCCTGCACCTCTGCCATCCACACAAGCACCGAGAGGCAGACCAACAGCCGTGACCTCCATGCAAGCAGAGACAGCAGCAGACCAAGGAAAAAGCCATGCTCTGACAAAGAGCAGATTCCCACTTGCAAGCTTTCTGGTAGATGCCATCTCGCTCCGACATGAATAACATGGGATTCGCTGGTCATTTTTGGTGTGGCGTATGAATTCCTCTTTTGAATTTTGGTCTCCAAAGTATTAGTTTAGAGGTAGGCCAGCTTTTGCACCTCCTTTGTATTGCTGGCCAGAGGCATGTCATTGTCATCAACTCTGGTCCATGTGGACTGGTGGGGCTCCAACTAGGAATGGCTGAAATAGGGTGAGTTGCTCTCTCAGAGGCAGGAATAATGGCTGAGTACCCTGAGGTAGCTGAACAAAGGTTTTCCCAAGCCGGCTGACCACTAGTTCTTTGAGCGGAGTCTTGGAGAGGGGAATCGCTTGGTTCCAAGCTGTATCAGTGGAACTCTTAGTTGCTCCACAGCACATGCAGGAAGGGGAATGAGGTTTATGTGCAGTTTAGTACAATCAAAACCAACAAGAGGAATAAAAGAGGCAATGGGCCCACTGTTGGGTGAAAATGGAGAAACTCTGACAGAGGACAGAGAGAAAGCAGACCAACCAAGTTTTATTCTGGGTATAAGCTTTCATGTGCATGCACATGTGTGTGCACATGAAAACTTATACCCAGAATAAACCTTGGTTGGTCATAAAGGTGCCCCTGGACTCAAACTTTGTTCTACTTCATAGAAATGTCAACTATAACCATTGGAATACACAGCGATAACCATCTTCCAGTCAGCCTTGGTGGGGAGGGGCAATTCTGCCCCTTATCCACAGCAAGTGTCATGGGATCAACCACTTTTAATACCACAATATAACATAATCACCCACCCTTAATACAGGATTCCTTTAGTGCTCTAGGCTGCCTCCTTCCATTCAGATCGCATACACTGCGATTCATGCATCAACACAAGATGTGGAGTCTTCTGAAAGTTAGAGTATTCATGGATCCCTGCTCTCATTGAACCTGTGGGGACTTTTAGTATTTTGAGAACGAGGAGTGATGGATCTGTCCATAACTGGTACCACATCACAAAATGGCTGCCATGGGCATCAGCACAAAAAATAAAATGTTGGGAGGTGACAAACCAAGTATCTTCCTATGATGGAGGCAGCTGATTCTGAATGGGCATTCTTTTGGAGACACAGAAGCGATGCCTCCTGGTTCTTCTGAAACACCTTGGACTCATTATTTGTTTTGGGAAACAGACGCTTTTGGGACAAAGCAAGTGTGTGCCAGGAAACCCACTGGCAGGCAACATGGTACACATGGATGCCATGTTAGGGATCACTGATTTATTCCATTACCCTGGAGAAGGGCACATTGTGGACCATATGAGGGAAGCATTCCTACTTTTTTTTTTTTTTAAGTATGCCTCAATTATCTGAGAAACACTGGATTAGATTTTAAAGAAACCATGCAAATAGATTGCAGTGCGATTCAGTTGAACCAGCAACATTCAAGTCATCATGTCTTACCCTAGTGATTGCTTTCTTGAATACGCAGTTCTTGTACAGGTTTCTCCTCCACTGTCAGGACAATTTTATGGCCCTGTTTTATAGGCTAATTCTGCTCCCATCTCAACCACCATAAAACTGCAATAACTATATTGATATGATTTATACTAGTGCAATCATGGGGGAAGGACATGATTTCTGGTAACTTTAAGTTTAGCACTCTCATTTGGAGAGAGCTAAGTTAACACTACAACAGATTGCTACTACTAGCCTGGCAAAGAATGCCATGTCCATCTGCTACATGACCTACAACCACAATGTTTGGAAACGTTTTCTTAAATGTCCACAGTCTTGGTATAGAACTTGGATCACCCTGAGTATGAAACGCTAACATAACTTTGCTTTTTTGACAGGCACTCTTCAACTGGACATAGGGATCATTGAAGCCCATCTCTCTCCCAGTTGGCACGTTTTTCATACTCGGTGGATTATTTTTCTGGGCATCTGGCTAGCCATCCAGTTTGTCAGTCTGAGTACAGAGTACACCTTTGCAAGGTTGTGGCACACACCAACGATATCCTGCGTTCAGGGCCGGCTCACTCACTAGGCGAACTAGGCGATCGCCTAGAGCGGGCTGGCCCTTGGGGCGCCAAACTGCACCCAGCCCCGTACTCTGATTATTTGTGTTTTTCATTCTTCCAAAAATGCATTTATTTTTGAAAAATGGTGGGCACAGGGGGGGGGGCGCCAGAAGGGATCCTCGCCTAAGGTGCAAAATAAGCTGGGGCCGGCCCTGCTTGCACGGGTTAGATTTCAGCTTTGCTGATACACCTGTGGAGATATTGAAGGAAATGGGGAGATCTAGCGTCACACCGCCTGGGCCAGAGGCACCGTACAAGCCTTCAATATGCCTATAACTGCAAAGAGCATCTGGCATTGCGTAGCACGTGGGACTGCTGTAGCTTCCATGTGCATCGTGAACCTGGAGGATATAGACTGTATAATGCAACTCCCACACCTGTGCATTTATGTAGCTGTGATCTAATATTCTAAGATGGGCCCCCCAACCTTTTTGAGCCTGTGGATACTTTTGGTATTCTGACACAGGGTGGTGGACGCAACCACAAAACGACTGTCCCAGCAGGTGGAGCCAACCACAGTATGTCAGGAAGTGAGGCCATGCATAACTCTAGAGTAACTCATCGACATTTGAGGCAGAAATGTTATTTAACAGGATGCCTTTTTAAATGAGCATATCATTTAAAAATATTGTCTTGCACATGCACAGCTTTACTGCAGGACGGAAGGTAAGATTTTTGTGCTGTAGTGACAGCTGCTGCCAAAGCAGCTTTAAAAAAATCCTCACAACCAATTATATCTCCAGTGGCCAATCAGAAGCTTTGCTGGGCAAAAGCCCCACCCGCCACCGCACATTTGGCAGGTGCCAGGAGAGGTGTCCCCACAGGCCCCGTGCTGGGGTTGCCCTGTCCTAAGAGATGGTCCGTGGACACCACCCGGCTGTCTCTGAGCATAAACGGAAGCCGCCACACCAAGCTGCATCTCTGCACACGTAAGCCGCCACTTCCTAGTTCATTTCTGGGTGAGAGATTTTTTTAATACTGTGCCCGCTGTGCATTTCACTGTTCGATTCCTGGCATAATTTAATGAAAGCTATAATTATTGCCTTGCTGCGTTGGAGACCGACAGTTTAGCAGGATAAATATATTGGAAAGGTATGTGGAGTTAACAAATCTTAAGGTTTATGATCAGCAGCCGACGTATTATGTAACTTATCCCAAGGTTTAGTAGCATTTCAAGGTGAACTTGTGCCATTTATTTAGAAACACAGAATACATTACCATCTCAGCTGTGAAATGTACAGAGGGGTTCTGCTGGGAAATAAACTACCCAAATTCATCTTGAGAAGCAACATTAGCTAGTCTTCTTTTTAGCATACATTTATGTTACTAAAACTTTTTCAAAAGTTGTGAAAGGGCACAGCAGAACTTTTTTGTGCAGTGTGACCTAGATACAGAGATGGTGGCGGATGATAGCTTCCAAAAAGAGCCAACTTTGAACCGTCTTTACTTTAGGTTGTTGTCAGGATTATTTATTCGGTATATTTTTATCCTGCCCTTCCTTTAAGGAGCTCAGAGCAGCATGCCTATGTTGCTCCCCTTCCCCCGTTGCATCCTCACAACCAGGCTATAAACAGGTTAGGTTGAGAGTGACTTGGTCCAGGGTCACCCAAGAAGCTCTGTGGCCAAGTGGGGGATTTGACCCGAGGTCTCCGAGACGAACTGAAGTTTAGAAAACAGCTCACACCTCAGTTCCCATCGTCCTTTCATGTTAGGCATACATTGCCTTTCATATTGAGCGTACACTGTCCCCCAAAATGTTATCAGGTGCAAATCCAAAGAATATTAAAGAACATTACGAATTCCTAATCTAAAATTGTAAATTTATTATACAAAATTATGACTGGGCGATAATTAACTGAAATAAATTCTGGATCATAAGCCAGGAAGAAAACAAAATAAAATAGCACCAAACTATAAGTGATGGCGGGCACGGATCCGTTCCACAGCCATTGAAGCCGTTTTACAAGCATTTGTCATTCTTCAAGTATTTCTGCACAATAAGGTGGTCCCAGAAGCTTCTGTCCCCCCCCCCACACACACACATCTTTCAAGTTCAGAAACAGCCACAAATGCTTTGAAAATGGCATTGGCAGCCATGGGATGGATCCATGCCCTCTGTCACTTTTAGTCTGGCTCATAAAAGAGATGTGTGTTCTGGGGGACATGGGATATGTACAGATACCATTTCTTCACTACTATAATGTCTTCAAATCGAATCACCCTCCAGAGACACATTTCAGTGATAAAATATTTTCTGCTATGAGGATTGCATATTCAGCTTAGTGATTTCAAATGATTTTTGTTGTTGTTCACGACTTCATGGACCACATCACGCCAGGCCCTCCTGTCTTCTGTCGTGCTCCGGAGTTTGCTTAATTTCATGTTCGTTGCATCAATAACACTGTCTAACCACCTCATCCTTTGCCATCCCCTTCTTTTTTGACCTTCAATCTTTCCCAGCATCAGGGTCTTCTTCTCCAGTGAGTGCTCCCTTCTCATTGGGTGACGAAAGTATTTGAGCTTCAGTTTCAGGATCTGGCCTTCCAGGGAACAGTCAGGGTTGATTTCTTTTAGGATTGACTGATTAAATCTCTTTGCAATCCAAGGGACTCTCAAGAGTCTTCTCCAGCACCATAGTTCAAAAGCGTCTATTCTTCAGCACTTGACCTTCCTTATGGTCCAACTCTTGCAGCCATACATTACTACTGGGAATACCATTGCTTTGACCACATGGACTTTTGTTGGCAGGGTAATGTCTCAACTTTTATTATGCTGTCTAGGTTTGCCATCGCTTTCCTCCCAAGGAGCAGGCATCTTTTAATTTCATGGCTGCAGTCACCATCTGCAGGGATCTTGGATCCCAGGAACGTGAAGTCTGTCACTGCTTCCATGACTTCCCCTTCTATTTGCCAAGGAGTGATGGGGCCGGATGCCATGATCTTAGTGTTTTTGATGTTGAGTTTCAAGCCAATATTTGTGCTCTCCTCTTTCACCCTCAGCAACAGGCTCTTTATGTCCTCTTCACTTTCTGCCATAAGACAGCCTGCATATCTGAGGTTGTTGATGTTTTTCCCGGCAATCTTAATACCAGCTTGTGATTCATCTAGGCCGGCATTTCACATGATGTACTCTGCATATAAATTAAATAAGCAGGGTGACAATATACATCCTTGTCGTACTCCTTTTCCTATGCTGAACCAATCAGTTGTTCCATTTCCGATTCTAACTGTCGCTTCTTGACCCTTATACAGGTTTCTGAAGAGACATGTGGGGTGGTCTGGTACTCCCATCTCTTTAAGGACTTGCCACAGTTTGTTATGATCCACACAATCAAAGGTTTTAGCATAGTTAATGAAACAGAAGTAGAGGTTTTCCTGGTACTCCCTTGCTTTCTCCATAATCCAGCCTATGTTGGCAATTTGATCTCTAGTTCCTCTACCTCTTCAAAACGCAGCTTGTACTTCTGGCAGTTCTCTATCCATGTACTGCTGAAGCCTAGCTTGTAGGATCTTGAGCATGACCTTGCTAGCATGTGAAATGAGTGCAATTGTGCAATAGTTTGAACATTCCTTGGCATTGCCCTTCTTTAGGATTGGAATGTAAACTGACCTTTTCTAATCCTGTGGCCACTGTTGCATTTTCCAAATTTGCTGGCATATTGAGTGCAGCACTTCAACAGCATCATCTTTTAAGACTTTGAATAGCTCAGCTGGGATACCATCACCTCCACTAGCCTTGTTGTTAGTAATGCTTTCTAAGGCCCATTTAACTTCACATTCCAGGATGTCTGGCTCGAGGTCAGTGATCACACCGAGATGGTTGTCAAGGACATTTAGATTCTTCTTGTATAGTTCTTCTGCGTATTCTTGCTACCTCTTCCTAATCTCTTCTGCTTCCTACTGTTTTTGTCCTTTATCGTGGTCAGCTTTGCCTGGAACATTCCGTTGATTTCTCCAGTTTTCTGGAAGAGAGCTCTAGTCCTTCCCATTCTATTGTTTTCCTCTATTACTTTGCATTGTTCATTCAGAAAGGTCTCCTGATCTCTCCTTGCTGTTCTCTGGAAATCCGCATTCAGTTGGGTAAATCTTTCCTTTTCACCTTTGCCTTTCACTTTTCTTCTTTGCTCAGCTATTTGTAAAGCCTCATCAGACAGCCACTTTGCTTTCTTGCATTTCTTTTTCTTTGGGATGGTGCTGATTGCTGCCTCCTGTACAATGTCATGAACCTCTGTCCATAGTTCTTCAGGCACTCTGTCTATCAAATCTAATCCCTTAAACCTATTCCTCACCTCCACTGTATATTCATCAGAGATCTGATCTAGGTCAAACCTGAATGGCCTCGTAGTTTTCCCAGCTTTCTTCAGTTTAAGCCTGAATTTTACAATGGGTAGTTCATGATCTGAGCCACCGTCAGCTCCAGGTTTTGTTTTTACTGACTGTAAAGAGCTTCTCCATCTTTGACTGCAAATGGTATAATTAATCTGATTTCAATGTTGCCCATTTGGTGATGTCCATGTGTAGAGTCACCGCTTAGGTTGTTGGAAGAGGGTGTTTGCTATGACCAGCGTGTTCTCTTGACAAAACTCTGTTAGCCTTTGCCCTGCTTCATTTTGTTCTTCAAGGCCAAACTTGTCCATTATTCCAGTTACCTTTTGACTTCCTACTTTATCATTCCAGTCCCCTATTCATTGTCTGACATTTGCATTTTCAACAGTCTTCCTAGGAACAGTCCACACTTTGGCTTGCTTCTTATTCAAGCAGACATGCTGTTTTTCAGTTGGATGTCTTCTGGTAAAGATCACATGTTTTTTAAAAGTCTGGGTGGTATTCCATTCTGCCTGAGTCACAACTCGGTCACCTATTGTCCAGGGCTCTCTCTCAGCATTCCTATTAAATTGATCTCTCAGTCGCTTCTTCTATAAAATGCCACTACGTGCATGTACTGATGGTGCAGAACATTTTAAAGCTCTCAATAGAGAAAGGGAATGGGGCGAGTCATGTAAATTTATAAAGGAACAAAGGAATCAGAACCTTTGATGTGGAAAAGACACTATGGGGGGGGGAAGCTATATTCTCGGAAAGAAGCCAAATCAAACAGAGGTCAAACATCTACTGAAAAGCTGCTCTTCCTTCTTCCACCTCACAGGCTGAATGTGATAATTAATCAGAGGGGTTAGTCCAAGAGGATGCACAGCCTTGGGCTGCTAACTGCCCCTTCCTTAAAGTTCTTCCAATTGTATTTCTTGTGTTGGTCAATGTGACTGCTGTTTTGGGGGAGCAGGCTTACTGTGCATGTCTCTCAGCTTCTTGATACGTACTGTAGTTTTCTCACATGGTACATTCCTAGCTGGGTATTAGCAAAAAACCCAACCTTGAGGAAATAATTCCTTTGAGATATTATTGATGGCAATCTTCTAAATATAAAGTCCTTTGTTCAGGACTGATAAAAGGAAATACCACTTTACACAGAGAGTGATTTAAATGTGGAATTTGCTTCCAGAGGATGTAGTGAAGGCCACAGGAATAAAGAGCTTTCAAAGGGGATTAGATAGATTCCTGGAGGATATAGTCTACCAGTGGCTACTAGCCATGATGACTGAGGAGAACCTCCACATTCAGAGGCACTAAGCCTCTGAATCCCAAAGCCAGGAGGCAACATCAGGGGAAGGCCTCAACCACTATGTCCAGTTGTTGGTCATCCAGAGGAAATTGACTGGCCACTGTGTGAGATAGGGTGCTGGACTAGATGGACCATCGGTCTGAACCAGCAGGGCTCTCTTTATGTTATGTTTTTCCTAGTTTTCTAAACTCCTGACACATGAATAACCTTAGAGGTGAACAACACTGAAAAAGACGCACATATTTCCTCAGTTAGCTCTCCAGAACATGTGACTACTCTGCACAGAACAGAGGGATGGCCCCGTTCATATTGCCTCCTGCCCTCCTCTTCTTCCAGTGTCAGGGCTTGGGTACGAATACTGTGCTACCTTGGCAATGGTGGCCACTTAGTTTTCTTTTCCAAGAACTGCGGGACCTTGAGCAGTTCCGCAGGGCCTGCAAGACGGAGCTCTTCCGCCAGGCTTTTGAGTAGGAGCCGCCACCCTACTATCCCACCACCATCAAGACATCTGAATGGATGCACGGACGAGGCCCGAGGAAGAACTTAGCATTGCAGAAGATCAGATATGCCACCACCACTGGATATGTACACCAAGAGTACCAGCTCGAGCTGTGGGGATACCATCTTGGACTTAGGACACTAGTAACTGGACAGAGCACTTTGGTCTTAGTATTGATGTTTTTATTGTGTTTTTATATGTTTTTACTTATGGCTAGACTAACAATCTGGCCTCCGTTAGCCGCCCTGAGCCCACTGGGGAGGGCGGGATAGAAGTGTGAAAAATAAAATAAATAAATAAATAAACTGTGGGAGGTCATAAAATAGTGGTTTCATAGGTGGGGCCAGTCACAAAATGGGAGCTTCTACCAAAATTACACCTAACACCACACATATCAAATCTAAAAGATTTTAAATGGATCCTTACGAATTAATATTGTTATTAAACAGAATTACAAAAATACCATCTTACTTCAGCTCATATATAGAAAAAAAAATGGATCCAGTGCTTCCTGGTGCTTAATTTCAACGGCACCTTTCAGCCACCCCCTTAGAACACCAGCGCATCCTGCCTCAGCACAGGGATCACTGTTGTGGGGTCTAAAATATAAGTCATTCAGCTCAGATCTCAGGAGAATATATTCAGGTAGTGGGTAGAGCAGGCTGGACAAGACCAGCTAACATCAGGCCAGGAGGCTTAGCAGGATTAGCCTAAAGGCTGAGGGCTAAGTGGGATCTCTTCCAGGTCAGAGGTCAAGTTGGGAAGCATAAAATGCCTTTGATCAATATGAGTGACACAAACAAGAGGAATCTCCAGAACATGTCTCAACTCCCATTTAAACCCCACAGGTCAGAGGGACAAAGCAAATAGCTAAAAATAGGAATTTCTGCCCACTGTGTGATCTATATCACTGTACAGTTTCAGGTGAGCAGGGTTTACTGTTAGAAGCAGTCATACTCTGCTCTAAAATGAGCATGATAGAGCAAGAGTGCCAGGGGTTGCTTCACTTTTTCTTAAGGATTATTGCTAAATCCTGTTGGGATGGATTTGGCCGTTGCAGCTTGGTGCTCATCTACCGGGCTGCTTTTATTTGATCTAGGGGAGACACAGTGAGCATCGCCCCCCCCCCCCGCACTATCCAAAATATCCATGCAGACCATGAACACATCAGGATTTCCTTTCCTTTCTTTCTTTCTTTCTTTTTTAAAGCCCTTGGAGGGGATTTTTTATTGCATTTTCTAAAGACTACAAACTACAATGAAAATCAGGGATGGGAACATCTACATCTAGGGAGAAAGTAAAGATAACTACTACTAACTAAAACCCCAAGAATAGGAGATCATAACATCAGCTTGTATTATTAATCTTAAATGCTAATAGTACATTGAACAGTCGATTAAGCTAAGTTATTTATCTTTTTTTACCAGCAGGGCTGGTTAAAAAAAAAAAAAAGGATTTCCTTTTCTTTCAAATCACAAGGTTGAGTGTATTTATGGCTTAAATTCAGAGATCTCAAGAAAAGCACACTAGAGCACTGCAAACTAGAAACATAATAGCATGAAAGGCCCTCCACTGTGTGCTGGAAAGCATTTTAGCTCTTTAGTTTTCTAGGCATACAATGGCTATTTGTCCATTTGATTTGTTTCTATGACACAAAAGAGTACAATGATGCCTTTATGCAACGTGAGAGAGAGAAACCTCTTCAAAAAATGTTGGTTTCTACTTTTAGGTCTAATTTTAAAGGGATTTCTCTTACATCTGTTTTTTGTCCTGCAGAAATACATAGAGTTGACAAGCCCCTCCTGGCCACTGGCGGAGGAAATTCCTGGAGATTTGAGGGCAAAGGGTGGGGAGGACAGAGGGAGGGAGCCTCCACAGAGTCCACCCTCAGAAGCTCTCGGGGGAACTTCTTCAGGGGAACTGATCTCTTAAGGGTGCAGATCACTTGGAATTCCACAAGAACTTCAGCCTCCACCTAGAAGTTGACAGCCATACTTAAGGCCAATCTTTAGGCCAGGGGTTCCTACTCTTGTTGAGTCTGTGGGCACTTCCGGGGTGTAGTGTATCAGGCCCCGACAGGGCCAGGCATGCCTGGACTTGTCCAGGCACAAATACCCAAAGCTTCAGACCTAAAGACAATGGGCAAATAGGATCCTAACCAGGCCCAATGAAAGGGCTAGGTCCTGGCCAAGAGGCCAATAGGTCTCTTGGTTACTGTAAATAGCCTATCGGGAGTGGGTGTGTGTGTTGGTGGTGGGTTTCTCAGAGGGAATATAAGCCGGCCTGCGAGCTGGTTAGTTGTCTTTGTCCTGAACTAAATAAAGGTATGCTTAGCTGAAATCACTCTCCGTCTGCATACTTTTCACTGGCGACGAGGATGGGATTCACGACTCCATGAACAAAGACCCGGACGCCAAAACGAGCACCGCACTGAGCCCCGACGCCGAGACCTCCGGGAACTGCGCCGCCTTGCGCCCCAGCTCTCCGGCAACGGCTCATCGCTCCGGGGTTTTCGGTTACGGGACTTTAATAAGAACCCCGTGGCGGTGCGGGGCTGGGGCAAGTTCCGGGTGCAGTTCCAGGACTACAAAGGCACCCTAGACCTGCTAGTGGTCGATAGGCCCCTGGACAGCCTCCTCGGGCTCTCTTGGTTCGAGGCCCTGGGACTCTCGGTGAACGGGATCCACCAGATCAGGGCACAGGACTTTGGCGCGGTGTGTGCGGAATTTCCCCAGGTCTTCGATGGCACACTGGGACGTTGTTCCGGCCCCCCCATATCCTTGGACCTAGACCCAGCGGTGCGGCCTATCCGCATCAAGGCCCGGCTACCGCCGATCTCCATAAAGCCGAAAATTGAGGCGGAACTCGACCGCCTCGTGGAGCAAGGGGTCCTGGAACCAGTAGCGTCGGCTAGATGGGAGACGCCTATCGTCACCCCTGTTAAACCTAACGGGGAGGTGCGCATATGTGCTGATTATAAATGCACCCTAAACAAAGCCCTGCAAGCTCACGCGTATCCGGTACCGGTGGTGAGCCATGTGCTAGCGGCTTTGGCGGGGGCCCGGGTTTTTGGCAAATTGGACTTGGCGCAGGCGTATCAGCAGCTACCGGTTGATGCCGCCACCGCCGAGGCACAAACCATCGCCACGCACAAGGGGGCGTTCAAGGTGCACCGTCTACAGTTCGGGGTCTCAGTCGCGCCCGGGATTTTTCAATCTTTCATGGATTCCCTCCTTAAAGGAATCCCCGGAGTTCAACCGTTTCTAGACGACGTGTTGATTGCGGCCCCGGACCACTCGTCTTTCGCGGACCGACTACGGGCGGTGCTCCATCGTTTCAAGGTAAAGCGGGAAAAGTGTCTACTCGGTGTGCCAAGCGTTGAGTTCCTGGGATTCGCGGTTGATGCATCCGGACTCCACCCCTCCGCGGACAAGGTCAAGGCCATCACGCACGCCCCGGCACCGAAATCCAAGGCGGAGCTACAGGCTTTCCTGGGGCTGCTGAACTTCTATCATTCCTTTTTGCCCCTAAAAGCCGCGGTAGCTGAGCCACTCCACCGCCTCTTGGACAAGTCGGCACCGTGGACTTGGGGCCCGCCGCATGACGCGGCGTTCAAAGCGGTCAAGGACCTGCTGGTGTCGAACTTGGTCCTCGCGCACTTTGATGAGGCCCTGCCAGTGGTGCTGGCTTGCGATGCGTCACCATATGGGGTGGGGGCGGTGCTGGGACACAGGTTGCCAGACGGACGCGAGGTCCCGGTCGCCTACTATTCACGGACCCTGTCAGCGACGGAGCGCAACTATGCGCAAATTGATAAAGAGGCCTTAGCGATCGTGGCGGGGGTAAAATAATTTCACCATTACCTGTATGGTCGCCCCTTCACGGTCCTCACGGACCACAAACCGCTCCTGGGTCTGCTCGCCCCCGACCGCCAATCGCCCAAAATGGTCTCGCCCCGGGTCCTGCGGTGGTCCATTTTCCTTTCGGGGTACTCCTACTCCCTGGTCCATCGCCCGGGAAAGGCGATGGGTCACGCGGATGCCCTGAGCTGCCTGCGGCTCCCTGTCTGCGACCCGGATTCGGCCCCCGCACTCCAGGTGGTAATGCTGGAGACCCTTCCGGAGCAGCCGGTGCACGTCACTGAGGTGGCCCGCGGCACCTCCAAGGACAAACTGCTCTGTAGGGTCTTGGACTCGGTGGTGAGGGGGTGGCCAGTAACTAAAGGGGACCCCGAATTGACACCCTTTGTTGCTCGGAAGGACGAACTATCAACCCACAAGGGCTGCCTTCTGTGGGGCAGCCGGGTGATCATTCCTAAACCCCTCCGGGAACGGGTCCTCGCGGCCCTGCA
>NW_015169186.1:943944-944072 GCF_001447785.1 Gekko japonicus | reverse complement strand
CTGCAACCAACGGCCAGGCGGAACGCATGGTCCGCACAACCAAGGACGCCCTCCGCCGCCTGGACTCTGCGGACTGGGACTACAAACTGGCCTCCTTCCTGTTCGGCCAGCGGACAACGCCCCACACC
>NW_015169186.1:857832-943163 GCF_001447785.1 Gekko japonicus | reverse complement strand
GTTAGTTGTCTTTGTCCTGAACTAAATAAAGGTATGCTTAGCTGAAATCACTCTCCGTCTGCATACTTTTCACGGAATTTTATTTATTTATTTATCGTTCAATTTATTACCCCGCTCGAACCCCCGCTAAGGGGTCTCTGAGCGGCTTACATTTTGAATCTCATACCTAATCTATGGCTACAGAACACAGGGTGGGGTGCAGTCCCTATCAGCACCCAGTGGAGGTACCGGACGGTCTTCGGGTCGGCGTTCCTCGGCTCGATGTCTCTCGCCTGTCTTCTGGCTCCATTTCGACGGTCACTCCTGCGGTGGGTCAGCTGGGCCCCTCCGACGTGCGACGCGTTCTGGCGCGGCTGCAGCTCTGTCCTTCCGGCTCCGCTGCGCCTGCGCCGTCCGCTTTCTCCACGTCGCCTCTCCGCCGCTGTCTGCTTCCGTCGTTTGAGCTGTACCGGGACGCCATCTTTTCCAGCCGCTTACTCGCCGCCTCGCCTCTCTGCCAGTCTTTGACACTCCAGCAACCCCCTCGACGGAATGTTGAACATAAGGAGTGGAGGGCACCACAAAAATGGCTGCTGTGGAATGAAATCACAAAATGGCTGCCTTGGGATGAGGGGACTGAGCACAGAACGTTGTGCTCCAGGGGAGGCAGCTGCTTCAAATGGGTGCTCCCGACAGACACAAAAGTGATGCCTCTGGGATTCCTGTGGAAGCACCTCCTAGTCCAGCAAGGAGAAGGCAAGGCAGGACTGGCTCTTTGTTTTAGGAAAGAGAAGGTTTGTTGCAGAAACAAGTGGGAACCGGGAAGCCCACTGGCCGGTGCCTGGAGCCCGAGGGGGCACGGCACTGGGGATCACATTACAAGTGACTAGGATGCCAAGACAAGTGGCTCAGTCCTGTACTCAGCCATTGTTAATGCATCACTGTGACAGGTGAACAAGCATGCAACGAAACATAACAGGTGTAAAGGAATATGCAATTAAAAGTGTTCCCTGTTTCTGAAGACAATTTCATTAAGAGATCAATTACCCCAACAATTATTCCAAGCAAACCGCTGCTCCCAGTCACTAAGCACACACAATACGCGTGGCTTGCCTTCTGCCAGCATTCAGTGTCTCAAGAAACATCCAGGCAATCAGAGTTTAATCTCACCAGATAATTTCTAGGAAAGGGTACAGAACGGGGGAGCTACTGTGCAGCAGGGAACTAAAAACTCTACAATAAACCACACATGCATAAAACGTATTTGGCATTTATCCTAGCCACCTACAAAGAGCAATTGAAGCCTTTGGGATTCCTTTATGCTTTAGAAGAAGGAGAAGAAGGTTGGAATACAAGTCTTACGAGGAAAGGCTGAAAGAGTTGGGCATGTTTAGCCTGGGAAAGAGAAGGCTTAGAGGGGACATAATTGCAGTCTACAAATATCTGAAGGGCTGTCATGTAGAAGGTCGATCAGATCTGTTCTCTCTTGCTCCAGATTGCAAGACTAGGTCTAATGGGTGGAAATTGCAAGGGAGTCGTTACCGGCTAAATATCAGGAGAAACTTCCTGACTGTCAGAGTGGTTGAGGAGTGGAACAGTCTGCCTGGGGAGGTGGTGGAGGCTCCTTCGCTGGATGTTTTCAAGCAGAGGCTGGACGACCATCTTTCGGATATGTTGTAGGTATGTAGGGCTATCTCTCAGCTATGCTCCTGCAGAGGGCAGGGGGTTGGACTAGATGACCTGCAAGGTCCCTTCCAACTCTTAACATTCTATGATTCTATGAAATCTTACACTCCTATGGTTCAACATACTGAAGCATCCCAGAGGGACTTCTTGTTTTTGTTTTTAATAAAGAAGTTAATGCATATAGAGGGTGTCTTCTGCTAAGTAATTTTAGTTCGGATTTGGCAGACACTGCTGACCGGTCTAGTTTTCTAACACTGTGTCATCCCCACAAATGCTGTTCCTTTAGTCATGATGTATTTATTTAAAAAAACTATACTCTGCCTTTTTGTCACCATCATGGCCGCCAAGGCAGCTAACACATTAAAAAATACATGATAAAATAACATCTTAAAACAGCTTGAGCGTGTCCAGAAGAGGGCAACCAGGATGGTGAGAGGGTTGGAGTCCAAGTCTTATGAGGAAAGGCTGAAAGAGTTGGGTCTGTTTAGCCTGGGAAAGAGAAGGCTTAGAGGGGCTGTCATGTAGGAGATGGAGCAGATCTATTCTCAGTTTGAAAGCAATAATATCATCAAGACGCTTCGGCGGGAGGGCGGGATAAAAATCAAATAAATAAATAAATAAATAAATAAATAAATTGGGTACCTGCCTTAGATGGCAGGGAGCACCCTTCCCCTTCAAGGGGGGCTGGTGGAGCGTTGGCAGTGAGGCGAGACGGAGAACAACGATGGCATCGGCGGCAAGCGGCAAGATGGCGACCAGGTGCAACATCGGCAGCAATCCAGACGTCGGCGGAGGGTGGAGCCAGGAAACACAGGGAAAGCGTGAGGCACAGGCGTGGGCGGAGCCTTGACAGACAGAGCCGAAGCCGCGCCAATGTGAACCAGGTGCCAAATAGATCTTCCGACCGCAGCCGATGCCGAGGGTCGCAGGAGGAGAAGGAGGAAGAGCCGGAGGGAGCCGTGCCAGCAATGGGCCGAGGGGCCGAATCATGAGTAAGAAGAACGATAGCTCCATCTACAGGGTGCCGGTAGGGCAGTCCCCACCCCAATTAAGTTGTGGCCATTAGGGATAATAGAGTAACTAAGCCGCTCAGAGACCCCTTGGGGGGTTCGAGCAGGGTAGAAGCCGAAAGAAATAAAATTTTAAAAAAGGGTTGTGTAGCATCCAAAAACGGTATCTGCACCCTGAAACCGTACAGTCCAGAACTTCTCTAATCTACAGAGATCAGGATAAAGTATGGCTGCCAACTAGAGATCGGAACATTCCTGGAGGTTTGGAGGGGCGGAGCCTGGGGAGGGCGGGGCTTGGGGAGAGACCTCAGCAGGGTATGATGTCACAGAGGGTCCGCCCTCCAAATCAGCCGTTTCCCTCAGGGGGACCTGGTCTCTGCCGTCTAAACATCAGCCACATTTCTGGGGGATCTCCAGGGGACCCCCCCCCCTCGAGGGGCCTCTTTCTCTCACAATTGCTAAACAAATTGCAAACATGACTCCACATCAGGGGGAGGGGGATGAAAGGGTCTTTTGATGGATTGAAATGATGCAGTTTGTTTAAAAAGCCATACAGCTAGACTAATGGACAGGGGCATGAATGGGTATTTGTCTGGATTAATTAAGGGACAATAGAAAAATAATGTTATGGCACGGAGTAATCTGGAGGGCCCAGGCTAGCTTGGGTCTCACCAGATCTCGGAAGCTCAGCAGGGTCCGCTGTG
The DNA here is from genome assembly GCF_001447785.1 of Gekko japonicus. Classification (NCBI taxonomy): domain Eukaryota; kingdom Metazoa; phylum Chordata; class Lepidosauria; order Squamata; family Gekkonidae; genus Gekko; species Gekko japonicus. Next base: position 939,784 of record NW_015169186.1, on the reverse strand, counting down.
CTTAGTCCTTGAATGGGAGACCGCCCAGGAAGCCCAGGGCTGCGACACAGAGCCAGGCAAGGGCAAACCCCTATTTTAAAAAGTTGGCTGTGACATGAAATTAATGGAAAGATGATAAGTATGGCGTGAAATGAATTTTCAGATAAAAATATGTGATTCAAAATATTACGCAACCGGAGGAAAACTGTCGTAAGGAAGCAAGCTCAATGGTTCCACTTTACTCTAGAGCGGTCATGAAACTGCACGAGTCCATAGAAAGTCACTTCAAAAGTCAGAATTGCAGTCCTGGATAGCCTTGAACTGAAGGACACGTAGCAGCATGCTCCTTGAGCCACAGAGACTCTTCTTCAGGGCTTTTTTTGTGGGAAAAGCCCAGCAGGAACTCATTAGCATAATAGGCCACACCCCCTGACAGCACAGCTCATTAGCATGTTAGGCCACGCCCCCATGCATTCCCTTGGCTTGCCTGAGCACCCTGTGGCTGCAGGGAGCCCAGGCAAGGTGGCCCTTGGACAGGCTGGGGAAGGCATGGGGAAGCATTTAAATGCCTCCTTGATCCTTCCAGGGCCCCCCCCCCCTGGCCTGCCTGCCTCGGAGTCGTCGGAGGGGGGTCGCTCTCCAGGCCTTCCCTCTGTAGCCACGCATGCGCAGAGGTTTTGGCTGTAGTGGGCGTGGCCAACTCTGAAGCCAGCTGGAACTCCGTTCCTGTGCGTTCCTGCCCCAAAATAGCTCTGCTCTTCTTTCTCAGACTTTAACTCATACGGAAAGTTTTTGTTCTTGTTAAAGCTCTGTGACAAACTCAGCCTTCTTGGGCCCAAGTAGCTTTTTGCTCCACCCTTCTATACCATGATTGGCCCCTGCCTTTTCTCATCACTATAACTTCCTCTTCCTGTAAGCACCTCTCTCTCTCTCTCTCTCTCTGCCAGAAAGTACCTCTATACATGGTGGGCAGGCATTGTGCCTTGCTCTGCCCTTGCCTTCTCTACCAATGTTTCCTTGGCCTTGGAAGCTTCTCACGGTTTCCTGGTTATACTCATTACTGCAGCATGCTCCCTACCTGCCTCATCAGTCCAAATGGGTCAAAAGAACAACACACATCCAACTGAATGTTTACAGTGAAGTTTGCTATGTAGTTATAAGCCGCCATAATAGAATAAAGTAAAGGTAAAGGCAAAGGTTTCCCTGGCTCGAAAGCCTGTCAAATCTGACTCTAGGGATGCGGTGCTCATCTCCGTTTCCAAGTCGAACAGCCAGCACTGTCCAAAGACTTTTCCGTGGTCATGTGGCCGGCATGACTAGATGCCAAGGCGCACGGAACGCTGTTACCTTCCCACCGAAGTGGTACCTATTTATCTACTTGCAATTTCTTGCTTTCGAACTGCTAGGTTGGCAGGAGCTGGGGCCAGAGACAGGAGCTGGGGCCAGAGGCGGGAGCTCACTCCGTCATGCGGCATTCGGGTCTCGAACTGCTGAACTACCGACCTTCCGGTCTGCAGTTCAGCGTCTTCACCACTTGAGCCACCGCAGCCCCCCATAATAGAGTAGCAGAGGGCAAATTGTGTCCCACAATTACTGCCTTCCAACCCCAGTTCAAGAGCGTGGTTGTGTAAGGTTTCTAGAGTTTAAGAATTCCTCTCTTCTTGTTCCTTAAGTACACATTTTCAGAGGCACAAAAACAAGAGACCCAGAGAGTCATTGTAAACATCAACTCAAGGGAGGATGGGTTACCTTAGCAACAGAAAGTTCTTAGTCTGTCTCACTCCTTCAGGCTGTAATTGAGTTTATGAGCCTTCACATCTGCTTGTAAAGCGAATGAGGCACCTGGGAATGTATTTGTAGAGTGAGGAGCAAAAAAAATATATTAGAAAATAGCAGCCATTACATTGTTAATGCTCTGCATGCTGTGATGAGAACGAACATTCAGATGTTCATAGTGACTGGGCACACAAAATAGGTAACTGGAATAGGACTCAGAATGAATCCTTGGTACCCAAGCTACAGAAAAACACTTCCCTCCGTTCAATATCAAGCAGCGTTGAATGGGGGGGAGGGGTGCCATGGCCTGCCCCATTGGACTGCAGCAGGGTTGTCCTCCTCCAGACTGGGCCTCGAGGCCTCCTGGAGTTACAACTTATCTCCAGACTCGACAGATCAGTTCTCCTGGAGAAAATGGCTGCTCTGGAGGCTGATCTCTGCGTCCTTATACCCCGCTGAGATTCATCCCCTTCCCAGACTCCACCCTCAAATCACCAGGAATTTCCTGAAACAATTTGAGATGTTGAGATGTTCCTAGGGCAAAGTGATTGTATAATGCCCTAGGAACATTATTTCAGAGAATCTCTTGCAACTATGTTATGATACATCGGTGGAAATTAATGAAATTGTTGATACGCACCTGTTGAAATAACAGACCAAGAGTCGCTGCTTTCATCCACATTCGGAAGAAGAATAGTATCGAAACGATAGAACATTCTGGAGATTATCGTCATTACACCATTTTCAACTGCCTTTGTGCATTTATATATGTAGATTTTTTGTACACATTGTTGTATAACTTTTGTGATCGTTATTTAAATATTCTCTAGCGCAGTTACCTCACAGTTTCTTCGTCTCTAAGTAACCAGGATATTTTTGCTTGCAGTGCAGAGTCTTGAAGGTGCTCCTGGACTCTTAGTCTTTTCTACTGCTACAGACAAACATGGCTGCCCATCCTGATCTACACTTCATCTATATCTACATCTTGATCTATATTCTTCAGATATCTGAAGAAATAAGCAATGACTCAGGAATGCTCCTCCCCTTTCACAAATTGTGTTAGTTTTGAAGGTGCTCCTGGACTCTTGCTCTTTTCATCTGCTACCGACAAACATGGCTGTCCATCGTAAACTAAAGGATCGTTCAGTTTGATTGACACGCCATTCCTTCTTCCAGCCCAAAGATGGCCTTTGTTAACATAGCACCATTTTGTGAATCTGGGTTTATCCGGGACCAGTTCCATGACATTATCAGCCTTTATCCCTGCCTGCCTTCACAATGAGCAGAGCTTCTCCTTTCCTTCATCATTCACATTGTTTGCCAATCCCTTCACTGCAGCTCAATGACAACTTGATGCAGAAAGGGCATATAAAATCCTGCCCAAGCCAGAAGGTAACATTTCATTTTACAAAGAGGCAGCTGATAATCCAATTTGCAAAATAACTCTACCAAACCGGGCCATGAACTTTATACACTTTGCCAGATGTATTAAGTATTATTCTTGACCTTCTCAGAAAGTTCAAGCTTTTATTTCAGCTTCCCATTTTTAAAAGGTTAGTTGTAACAGCCCTGCTTTTGCATAGCTAAAAAAAAACCTGTTACCTAGCTGGGTCTCTTTCTTTGGGCTCTGATAAATTCTGCTTTCCCCCCTCCTCCCTTCATGGTGTGCTGAAAATACTTTGTAAGCACTCATAGGCTTTTGAATAACAGCATTGAACGGAATAAGATGCCTTGCACTGAGAGCAGCCTTCCAGGAAGGAGATGCTTGGCGCATAATTGTCTGCCCACCACTGAACATCACTTTGGGTAAGGAAATGCGTCTTCCCTTTTTTGCTTGCAGTTCTTGTGACTCATCTGCACTGGAAGAAACGGCCAACATTATTCTAGTGGTCCCTCTGCTGCTTTATTGGCTCTCAAATATTGCTGGCACTTGATTTAGTCTTCCCTAGTTCAATTGAACTTTTTTTCGAAAGTGGGAAGTGACAAGCAGTGAGCAGATTGTGCTATGCAAATGCCACCTTAAGTGCATTTTTCATACGGCCAATTTTCCCACCTGTCTTCATAGGGAAGTGACTAGTCAGAGATAACACAGGCTTTCTCTTTCAGAACACAGAACAATAAGATGCACAGTTGGCAAACGTATTATTGCATTTCATCAAAACCAAGACATCTTTGGCAATTGGAAACCAACATCTGTTGCAAATCCTTTTCGATTCCACTCTTTTTTTTTAAAGCATTCAATACATGGTCTCTATTGTTTTCATTTGAGACAGTGCAAGCACCTGAGGGAATTTAAGAACATTTTCTGTTCTATTGTAAAGATAAAACCACAGTTCTCCCGCGGGCCATGTTCAAGGAATGTGTGGATTCAACACTAGTCCTTTTTCATTTTCAATTTCTTTTAGAAGAAAGCACATTAAACATACAAGAACATTCAGGAGTGTTTTTTCAAGATTACTGAAACAAATCCTCTCATATTGATACAGAGCTATACCTCTTAAAACCAGAGTCCTTAACCAGAGAAACTTCCAGTTAATCCGTCATTGTGTATGCAAAATGCCCAGTTCCCTTGGGTCAAGAGGAAGGATACTCATGACCTTGACCCAGCCTCTTCATCGGTGACCCTGCTAGATTCACCTCACCAGGAACCACGGCTAAATTGGCTGCCCTGGGCCCAGCACAGCTGCTGCTGCTGCTGATGTTGGGGCTGGCCACCCCCATGCCAACACTGCTGGCACCACTGCTACCTGGGCCAGCCATGCCATACATGGAGCTGCCGCTGCTGCCGGGGTCAGAGCAAGAAGCTCCAGACCTGGAGTGACCGTTGCCAACTCTAGGACTGGGGAGGCAACAAGACAACAGAGCTGCACAACACGCCATCACAACAGTGAAATATCTTCAAAACCATATCTATTTCCATTTAAGCAGAGTTCTAAGTGTTTTTAAAAAGTAGAATCTACAAAATACAATTACAAAGAAGGTCAAAAATCAATCTAACGACGTTTCCGGGTATTATGTTCATTTCCAAAGTCTTCATCAGAGAAGGACCAATTATAACTGCACAATGTTTTCTTTTTAAACTCTTCAGACTAGTCAAGTAAAATCTGAAAGTCAATATTCCATATTCTCCATAAAGCAGTTAAGTATGTAAGGCATATAATGTCAGTCAAACAATCAAGTACACGCTTATAGCAAGGTTATACTTTATTGCCAGCACTATGGATGCAGTAACATGGTCACTGTTAGGAATAACTACCTTCAAGCAAGCATATAGAGATATAGGGCATTCATACGCACCCCCAACCCCCACCCCTTGGGCCCATCGGCCTGAATTCCGCGAGCGGGAATGGGGCCCAGGGCAGTTAGAGCCGAAGCTGGGAACCGAAACTAGTCACATGGATAATTAATGTGAAGACACTACACAGGCAGTCTACAAGGTCAGCGATAATGAGACGCGAAGGAATGCGGCATCAGTTCCTACAAAGGTCAAGCAAGCGATCCCTGGCCCATAAACATCATTTATTTATTTATTTATTGTTTATATGTATATCCCGCCTTTCCAGATATCTGGCTCAAGGTGGCTAACAACATCACGGCAGCATAGCTGACATATCTATAGCAGGCAATTGCCTTCAATATCAGTGTTTCTCCATAGCCTAAGAACACCGGGACTGGGCCAGGGTTTCAACTTGCTGCCTGGCTTCTAGTTGGCTCTGGCCCCCAAGATGGAGTGGGCCCAGGGGAGAGAGCAACCCCCGATGCAGCTCTTCACGCCTGTAGGCCTCTTGACGCTAGGCAATGACATCATTGGTCAGCCCTTGTGAGACAGCACCTCGGAGGCAGCAGCTGTAGCAAAGATGAGAGAATCACGCAGACCTGGCCATGCCTTCCTGCCAGCTCAGGAGGTTGGAGCACCTGGATGCCCAGTCAGGAAAACTCATGAGGAGCCCTGTAGCGGCTGTGCCAGGCAAAGGCCCGGAGGAAAGTGGGCCGGGGGGTGAATGTGGGAAGGAAGAGTGGGGTCTCAGCCACAGGCCTAGATACTGACTAAGGGGAAGTGGAGCCAAGGAGGCTTGGCAGGTCTAAAGGAGGACTCCACAACCAGGCAAAGGAGGAACAACCAGAATAACAAGCCTGAGGCACTTGTGGTTAAGATGGCAGACTGCTACTCCCGTCTCTTCTCTGCTTTGATTTGGACATGTTTGGGTTGTTACTGAGGCTATTGGCTCTCACTTTAGTATCCTGCTTTTGTTATCTGATAAGTGGACACACAATTTCAGAACTATGAGCTCTAGGGGGAGGGGGACTAAGACAGCTACCAAACCTTCTGCCATTGATGGTCAAGAATGGGTAATTCTCTGGCTGAAAACAATGGCTGCCCAAGCTAGAAAAACAATCTGAACAACTAAAACTGCAGTCGGAAGAACTAAAACATCAATCTGAACAACTAAAACAACTTTCTGCTAATGATAAAGTGATAATCGATTCAGTTCAGCAGCTTCAGGGGTTGATTGAACTTATCAATACATGACTTCGATGGAGTCCAAAAGAGCTGCTTTGGGAGACTGAGCCATTTGTCATGAAACAGCATTCTCATCTTCATATAATGTCTTGTCCAGCTGGATATCCCAGCTCAATTGTTTTACTGTCAATTTAAACTTTGTGTTCTTGGTCTTTCAAAAGGCAGGCCAACAAAAGCTGGTGGAGTTCACGGAAAAGGTTTTTTCAGGAGCTTTTGCAGCTTCCATCCAACTTGCAATTGCAAACTTAATTGATGGACTATGATGATCAGTTTTTGCCACTTTCCCAGCTTAGATATGAATTATCTATATGAATGGCAACATTTACTACTGAATGGCAACATTTACCATTGCAACATTTATTGGTATTTAAATATGGCCCTGCGGCATTATGTGTCCCAGAGTTCCATTCGCTCCTGGAAACTGTAATTGAAATCGAGGCAGAAAACGAAATCTACAATAGTTGTCTATAAATATTATATGCAGAGTTTCAGGAATGAAATGGAATAAGGAGTTAGATCTCCCTATTTTGCCAGAGCAATGGGATATGGCCTTAAAGTTTATACCTGCTGTGTTCATGGATCTCAAGTTGAAACTTATATTATTCAGCAAAAAAATTATGTTTAAGACACACTGGTACAATAAAGGAAAAGTACATTCAAATTTCCACCAACATACAATAAGGGGAGCACTCATCAAATACTGGCAAAATCTAAAAGAGAAATATTACGAGAAATGCCAAGATGGGTCTCCCCGCTTGAAGCATTTATCAAGCCAATACTTTTGACAAAAGACAAGATAAAAACATATGAACAACTACTAGATATAAAAGATGAGATCAAAAATTCAGGTATAGAAAATATCGATTTAATAAGGTGGGAATCGATACAATTGCAATCCATATAGTAAAGACAAAACTACGGGCTTTTTCAAGGGAAATAATGAATTAGACAAGATTTAGCTGTCAACCAGTGATAAATTAATACAAAGATTATACACATTTCTATTAGAAAGATATATGCAGGATGAGACGGTTAAATCATCAATGATAGCTTGGATGAGGGACATGGGGTATACTATAAACACTGACGATTGGGACAAAATATGGAAGTCAATGAGATATCTTAATTCAACAGCCTATAATGAAAATATATATAAAATGTTCCACAGATGGTACTGGTCACCTGACAGAATTGCAAAATGTGCACCAAAAATATTGAAGAATTGTTGGAAATGCAAGAACAAATTAGGAACATTTATACATATGAGGTGGAAATGTGGTAACATGCAAACATTTTGGAAAATTGTTAAACAAATCATATTAGAAATAATGAATGTAAATCTAAAATTGGTACTGGAAATTTACTTGTTAAATATTATCCCAGACAATTTTGATCAAGATGATAAGTACTTATAAGCATATATCTTAATCTCAGCAAGAATAATGGTAGCAAGGTGCTGGACAACGGAAAAACTACCCTCTAGAATAGAAATAGCAAAGAAAATGCTAGAAACAGCGGAAATGGATAAACTGACAATGTTACTACGTGGTAAAGATTAAATAATATTCCAAAGAAAGTGGTTGAGAGTGTACAAATGGTGGAAAAAATATATCATGTGTAAGACCTCAAAATATGAATATTAATGTATAAAAGTGCTTTTGGCTGTATAATATAAAACTAAATAAATTTTATTTTTATTTTTTTAAAGACACACTGGACACCACAGCAACTCTGTAGCAAAGGACTGAGTAAAGTGTCTAATTGTTGGTACTGTAACTCACCAAGAGTTACGACATGTTCTTTATACATATGTGTTAGACATGTCTGGTCATTTGTTTTTTGCTGGGAAGAAGTTATTAGTCATATCAGTTTTGTATTAGAATCTATATATCTAATTCTTAACAGTACCTTCTGTGTGCAGATACTTATTTCCGCAGATGGGGGCACACTCTCCCACAATAGGTTTTTCTACAGACTGAGGGGATTCCATGTGTCTACAGAAGAATCCAAAAAGTTTAAAAAAAACTCAGAGAGGGTTGAATCCCACCCCAATACTTTTTAAAATGGCTGCGGCAGGGATCTACTCCAGGGTCCGCAGGATCAACAGTGAGAGACTGATTGGTAGCCAGAGGTAGCCAGAGACTGAGAGGGGAAGAAGCAAAAGCAGAACTGGAGTTTGGATTAGGAAGGATTTCTCTTGCAGTATGAATGGCTAAATAGCAGGTGGTTTGGAGCCAGGCCTGGGACTATGGTTGCCTGCTCCAAATTGGGGAATTACTGGAGATTCTGTGGTGAAGCCTGAGGAGTGCAGAGTTTGGGGAGGGGAGAGGCCTCAGCTGGATCTAATGCCACAGAGTCCACCCATGTTCTCCAGGGGAACAGATCTCTGTTGTATGGAGTTCAGTTGTCATTCTGGGGGATCTCCAGGTCCCACCCGGAGGCTGGCAAACCTAGGCCTAGCAGATCCCTCTGGGTGACTTGAGACCACCTGACTTGCATTATTCAACTAGGCCTGGCTGCTTTCTACTGTTGAACAGCAACCACCCTATGAAAGTCAGTGAAGCATAATGGTCAGAGGTTCAGAGTAGGGTTTGTGAGACCCAGGTTTAGATCCCCATGTTGCTGTGGAAGCTCACTGGGTGATTTTGGAGTGGTCACATACTTTCAGCCTAACCTACCCTTTAGGGTTGTTGTGTGAATAAAAAGGAGGAGAGAATAATGTAAACTTCTTTGGTCCCCACTGTAGAAAAAGACCATAGTTTTCCTCAGTAGAGGCTGCGGGGGGAAAGGAGATGGAAAGCTGAAGACAGAGGGGCAGATAAAGGTAGGTTGGCTGTTGGGTGGGATAGACTCCACCCTCCAAAGCAGTCATTCCTCCAGGGGAACTAATGTTGCCAACCTCCAGGTGAAGGTTAGAGATCTCCTGGAATTATAACTGATCTCCAGATGACAGAGATCAGTTCCCTTGGAGAAAATGACAGAGAGTAAGAAAAGGGGTGGCAGGAAGGAGAAAGATTGTGAGGACTGAAACAGGGGGAGAGGGGAAGAAGCAGAGGTTTGGGTGGGGGTAGCCACTCTCAGGAGTTTCTTGCAGGTCCCGACATGGAGCTGGCAACCCTAAGAGGAACTGACCTCTGTATTTGGAGAGGGGCTGCTGCCACTGCCATTGTGATTCCTGGAGAGCGGCTGCTGCCACTGCTGCTGGGGGGGGGGGGAGAAGTAGGTGGGAGGCCAAGACACTGACAGGGGCTGAAAGAGTGATGGAGCGGGGGCAGAAAGGGAGTGACAGGCATGGAAGGCAGCGCCTAAGAGGGAGTGTGAGGTTGGCGTGGTTCGGCTCCAGAAGGAGCCGTTCCAGGCTTTGATCTCCTCCCCCGAAGAAGGCAAGTGCCAAGCAGCTCTGCAGCGGCCGATCGAGCCGGTGAACCGGCATAATTTCTCCGCCAGCCGACCTCTTTGAAGAAGGGCAACAACAGTGAGTGAAAAGAAGCAATGCGAAACCCGATTTGATTGTGCTAGATAACAATAAACGCTCCGCTTACCTGAACTGCAGTAAAAAATAATTTGAGACAAGCGGATGGGCGGTTGAGAGAATAAACTTTCCAGAACTCTGATTCCGGCAAAAAAATAGTTGATTGAAGGCTGTATAAAAGTAAAATTGCATATTGTTGAACATTCCTGTGGTCAAGACTGGGATGTGCGCGCAACCCGAAAAGCGAAACTAACGAATTGTATCGTGAGAAGATCAGCTGTGGAGTACTCACTAATACGGTCCGACTGACTGAACAGGAAGGTGAAGCCCTAGAGGGGCAGTGATTGACCGGAAGAGGGACGGACCTGAAATAATGCAGGACCGGATGTAAGTGCAAGCGAGCAGACGGGACCTGCAAAGGGACAGTTCTGACCTACTCTACACTTAGATACCATCGAGAAGTTGCGCCCGACATTTTGAGGAGGACTCAAACTTAAATTTATTTTTTCAACATTTTCTAGAGGGTGTAAGCAAGTGAAAATAGAAGGAGAGTGTGGACATATAATTTACCCTCTAGATGAAGTAATTGGTTTGCGATTTTGCGCACTATAGTGAGACTGTCAAAACGGAGACCAGAAGGAAACCGAAAAGAACCGGCTCTGACCCCGAAGTTGAACCAGTTGTGAGATCCAGGGTAGGTTCAACGTCTACCCCCAAAATGTCACTTGTGTTCATTGATTTTTGAGAATGCTTATGTACTTTGAAACTATCTACCCATCTCTTGGAGGCTAACAGATGGTCAATGAAAAGGGACACTTCATATCCCCAGTACACCTAAAAGACCCACGTTACAACATTGGAGAGATAAATGCTCACCTCCAGTAAACCAATGGACTGAGGTCCGTAGAACTCTCTCAACATTTGAAAACATGGTATATAGACGGAAATTGAATATGGACTTATTTTTCAGGTACCTGGTAACCTTTTATAGAAACTTATGTGTATATCTGCCACCACTGTTATTACGGTATATTTTTGTCTCTACTTTATGGGAGCCAGTTTGGTATAGTGATTAGGAGCATGGACCGGGTTTGATTCCCCACTCCTTCACATGCAGCTGCTGGTGTGACCTTGGGTCAGTCACAAATTCTCTCAGAGCTGTTCTCTCAAGAGCAGTCCTTGGAAGAACTCTCTCAGCCCCACCCACCTCACAGGGTGTCTGTTGTGGGGAGGGGGAGGGAAGGAGATTGTAAGCTGCTCTGAGACTCCGAGTGAAGGGCAGGGTATAAATCCAATCTCGTCTTCTTTTTCTTCTACCCTCCCCCCTCTTTATTATCCTCTAATTCTATTTAGTTACTGGATTTTGAGTTTTTCTCCCCGTGCTGTTCTTTCAGGGAGGGAGGGAGGGAGGGAAATGTTAAAGCCTGAAGCAAAGGCTAATTCGATCCTGGGGGGAAGCAGGGTGGACCTGGATGCTGTTAGTCCATATGCCCTCCCATTTCCTGTTGTTCTGAGTCCTGAGGAGTCCCCCCTCCACGGACGGCTGTGGACCAGCTGGTCTCCTTAATGGGGGAAGAGCCTCGTACTGATCAGACAGTGTTTTATTGACCTGAGCAGCATTTATATGCTCTATCCGGTAATAGATACAGAGATCTGAAAAGCCATCCTAAGTTTGCCTCCGTTCCTCACTGCTTCTGCCCACTGGCTACAGATTCAAATAATAAGCTTTTAGGGTGTCAAGACCAAGATCACGGGCAGCAGCTAGGCAAATCCCAAGAGAGGGAACCAGGAGCCAAGGATGGGCTGAAGGGACAATTTGAGAACAAATCAAGGTTTTGCTGCATCATCTTCCAGGAAATGAGGTCATGAGAGAAACAAGGTGAGCAGCGGGGGCAAATGGAGCACCAGAATCAGCAATGAGGAGGACTCTTGACCAGAGTTTCCTGGTTCTGGATCTCTCCAGGGAGTCAGCAGCTGAGATTGTGGAAAGGGCCTTCTCTGAGGCTCAGACCTTTGAAACCGACTTGTCCAGTAACCTCCATGGCTCATCCACAGGGAACAAGAGATCCTCCAGTCCCAGGTGCCCAGTTCAGATCCCCAGTTTCAGATGCAAGATGGGGAGAGATTAGCCTCACTACTAAAGATGGACCTCTTTAAATCAACAGGTCTGAATGAGTCAGGGGGTACTCTGTGATCCCTTTATTAGGTTTCCAAGTCAGGGTTATTCTCAGCTCTGTGCAATTAGTAGATTACTCTTTTTATCCAACCTGGTTCTTACTCTTTGTGAAAAGTACTGAGACTTACTAGCGATTTCAGCTCTCATACTTTATTTCAGCTCAGAACAAGACAAGACTACCGGCTCGCAGGCTGGTTTATAAAGGCAAACAACCCACACCCAAAGCACACCCCCACACAAGTTATAGGTTATTTACAGTGGCCGGGAGTTCCATAGGCTCTCGGCCTGGAGCCTAGCCCTCCAATTGGAGCGGGCTAGGGTCCGCTTGGCCCATTGTTCCTGAGAGCGAAGCTCGGCCGCTTCGCATGACCGCGCGGTGACCAAGCCGCGCATGCAGTCGGAGCTTGCTACATTACACTTTGTTTACCTCAGTAATGGTATTTTGAGGTCAAATGTTAGTGAAGGCAAGACCTAAGACCACAAAATTATCAACAGGTTTCCTCTTGTGAAAAATATGAATCTTTGACATCCAGTTCTACTGTTCTCTCCATCTGTGATGGGTGTGGCCATTTGTGAAGTCAGGGCTCATCAACTCAACAGCCCTCAACAGCCTTGTGCCTTCTCTGAAGTAGCCCAGCATGAGTTGTGCATTTTCATTTGGAGCCATAGTTGAGTCATTTTTGAAAGAATGTTGTACCTTCATAAACAGCTTCAGTTCTATAAAACATTGATGGTAGATCACAGATGGTAGAAGTAACAATTGTTTCTTTATTACCCATATTAACTATTCAGCCAAATGGTAGCTGTCACAGCTATTAATCACAGCAGGGAATACTGCAAGCTGCAGTTACTTCAGGGGTCGGCACAGGTGAGACATGGGCTTTATTATTTTGTGTTCCGCATTCTGCAGTTCGGCAGGAAAGCAAGGACACACAAAGTCCAGTCTGAAGAAAAACAAGCAGGTTCCTTACCACAATTGTCTATATTTATAATTTCTACTGGATTGTATTAATACTGGGAATTGCTTTTTTTCGAATTTGTTGTTGTTGTTCAGTCGCACAGTTGAGTCCGACTCTTCGCGACCCCATGGACCAGATCCTGCCAGGCCCTCCTGTCTTCCGCCATCCTCTGAAGTTGGCTCAATTTCATGTTCGTTGCATCTATGACACTGTCTAACCACCTCATCCTTTGTCGTCCCCGTCTTCTTTGACCTTCAATCTTTCCCAACATCAGGGTCTTCTCCAGTGAGTGCTCCCTTCTCATTGGGTGGCCAAAGTATTGGAGCTTCAGTTTCATTATCTGGCCTTCCAGGGAACAGTCAGGGTTGATTTCTTTTAGGATTGACTGATTTAATCTTCCTGCAGTCCAAGGGACTCTCAAGAGTCTTCTCCAGCACCATAGTTCAAAAGAATCCATTATTCGGCGCTCGGCCTTCCTTATAGTCCAACTCTCGCAGCCATACATGACTACTGGGAATACCATTGCTTTGACCATGCGGACTTTTGTGGGCAGGGTGATGTCTCTACTTTTTATCATGCTGTTTAGGTTCGCCATCACTTTCCTTCCAAGGACCAGGCGTCTTTTAATTTCATGGCTGCTGTCACAGTCTGCGGTGATCTGGGATCCCAGGAACGTGAAGTCTGTCACTACTTCCATGACTTCCCCTTCTATTTGCCAAGGAGTGATGGGGCCGGATGCCATGATTTTAGTTTTTTTGATGTTGAGCTTCAAGCCCACTTTTGCACTCTCCTCTTTTACTCTGAGCAGGAGGCTCTTTAGGTCCTTTTCACTTTCTGCCATCAGAGTGGTATCGTCTGCATATCTGAGGTTGTTGATCTTTTCCCCAGCAATCTTAATTCCCTCTTGTGATTCATCCAGGCCAGCATTTTGCATGATGTACTCTGCATATAGATTAAATAAGCAAGGTGACAATATACATCCTTGTCGTAGAACTTTTCCTATGCTGAACCAATCAATGCCGAGACCACGGCCATACAACCCAGAAAATCTACAACAACTAATGAACTCCAGCCATGAAAGCCTTCAACAACAAGTCAGTCAACAATTTATAAACACTGTATTTTTTTTCTAAAACAGTGCTCCCAGTTGGTGTTTCAGTCTGTGTTTGTCAACATTATTTTGTGCACCTGCATTTTCTCATGGCCTTATGTAGTTTCCTTGTCACATCATTTATTTATCTGACCTGATCATCCATGACCCAGGGCAGAATCCGGGTTTGATTCCCCACTCCTCCACTTGGACCTGCTGATGTGACCTTGGGTCAGTCACAAGCTTTGTCAAGAGCTGTCCTTGGAAAAGAGCAGTTTCTGTCAAGAGCTCTCTCAGCCCCACCCACCTCACAGGGTGTCTGTTGTGGGGAGGGGAAGGGAAAGGAGTTTGTGAGCCGCTCTGAGACTCCGAGTGAAGGGCGGGGTATAAATCCAATCTCTTCTTCTTCTTCTTCACCTGCTGCACAATGGCAGAAGTCCCCACAAAGCAGGGGAATGAAGCTGCCCACATAAAGAGCAAGTTCTGAGGCTGTGGCTTTATGAAGCTTGGCAGAGCCAGATTGGTTCCTGGAACCTGATGATTGGATTTTAAACCAGCCTTTGTGTTGCAACCCAGGTGGCCTCCTTGGGGAACAGAGTTCAGTCAGCCAAGCTGGTGGCAGATAGACAACCTTTGTGGCAAGCAACATACCAGAGCCAGGTGGCTTGCAGACCTGATCGAATATGCCCTCTGGTGCCCGTATGAAGAACGGGACGCTTGCTGTATTCACAAAAGTATGCTGAAGGTGTCAAGTTAAAGAACAGTATATACAGATTTGGTGCAAAATAGTGAAGTACAAATACACATTCCTTAACAAGGAGCCAAACACCTTTCTCTGCAAATTCCATCTGCAGATGCCATCATGAGCAAAGCCAAGGGGGCACCCCTTAGGGAGTCAAGATCTGTCCCATCGATGGCAAAAGCCACAAGAGACTGAACTGCAAAATTCAGGTTAGCTGTCACTCTCGCCCAATAGCCCTCACAGGCAGCTGAGAATCTAGGAGTGAAGAAACCATTAAATCGTCCCTGAGATGAGTGTCACATTTTCCACCATGCCTTACATGAATTTTGCTCTCTCTCTCTCCCTCTCATGCACACACAAAACCAGAAGTCTGCAGATTTTCCCCTGTATTAGAACAGGTTGAACGATGGCTAACTAGTCAAATCACATCACGAGCTGAATCTAACTTGGGTCACAATTGATTCAAGAAATAAAAGGACCCAAATAATTTCTCGGTGACTCCAGACAGGTCTTGTGATGCCTCAGTGGCTCTTTGGCTTCTCAAAGCCGAGGGGGGCAGACTGTATGTGTCAGTGGCTGCCCCAGGGAATGAAGGCCGTTAGACCCCTTGGCCTTTGCATAGCACCTTCAGAAAGGGGCGAAGAGCATCAGGAGTACCTAGTTCCATTTATTTTGGTATTTATTCCCTGCTTTTCTCCTCAATGGGACCCATTTCTCTCTTCCCCCATTGTATCCTCACAACAACCCTGCGAGGGAGGCTAGGATGAGTGTGTGTGTGTGAAGCTGGCCCAGCGGGCGTCTATGGCAGAGTGGGGGATTGAATCTGGGCCTGCCAGTTCCACTCTCCCGTTCCCCTCGGAAACCGCCCAGCTGGCTACCTTTACCCCCACGGGGTTCCTGGTGCAGTGAAAGGAGCCAGGCCGCTGCTCGCAAGAGGGCTTTGCAAAGCAGGACGACCTACTGGAGCTTCGTTACCTGTGGCTGGAGCAGAAGATGTTGTCTGCTCTTCAAGTACACTTTCAAAAAGTGAGAGCATTCCAGTTGGGAGACATGGTCTGCGCCCGGAAGGGCAGCAGGGGCCTAGCGTGGATTGCTGTGGCAGCAAGTTCTTGAGGCGCTGCACGTCAGCCCCCCGGGCCCCATGTGCACGAAGGCGGGGCCCCCCTGCAGCTCCGCAGGCTGCACCCGGGCCGGTCTCTGGAGGACCCTCAGAGGCCTGACTTGTCAAGAGAAGGGAGGGCATCCCGGCTGCAGTGGTCTCCAGGGCCACAGGGCCAGTATCCTGTGAGGCAGCCACACGCACACACACACACCCGATGCCTGGGACCTGCGGCATCCCCTGGACCAGCTTTGGCACAGATGGCCAGAGGGGGCACGGGCAGCCGGAAGCGGCCCAATGGCAAGCGCTCCTGAGAGCATGACCACACCTGATGCACAGGAGACCGTTCTGGAGCAGGTTCCAGATGCTCCTGCTTCTCCACAACCGGAGACGAGCAACGCTGTGGGAAGCCTTCCGGTTCCCAGTGCAGAGACACAGCCGGCAACACTGGACTACAGCAAGCAATGGACGAAGGCGTTCTCCGCGGGTGTGGGCTCCACCACGCTACCTGCAGGACTGTGTTTGCAACCGGGGTGTCTTTCTGGATTTGATTCAACACACGGCCAGAGTAAAAGTAGAAGTAAATCATTTTTTATTCAGAAGATTTCTTTACTCACAATCAAAGCTGAATAACTGGTGAAATTCACATCTTTGTAGTCTAATTCAGTTCACTGGCTCATGGTGAAAAAGATTGCGTGCTCCGACCTCCTTTGCCATTTAAAGAGAAAACAAAGGGATGGGAAGAGAGCTGTAAACTCAAATCCCCGTGCCTCTGAGTGCAGGAAATGACTGTTGATCAGCCAGTCACAGGGATGCTTGGTGATGTCTAACTAAAGACTTCAATTCCCTGGGGCAACTGCTCTTAAAGATATATGGCAGTTCTACTTAACTACAGTTAAACGCTGGCTGGGGGCAGCACATGTGTATTGAGAGCTTCGAGTGAACACTGATTGTTTGAGAGGCTCCTTGCAGCTGCATCAGCGGGCATGGTGCCCATGCAAATCAGGGTATTGGTGTATTTGTAATGAGTGGGCGTGTTCTGCGGGGTGGGCTTTGTGCACATAGTCGCAGCTTGCCGTGTGTGTTGTTATGTTATGTTATGTTCCTGAATAAAAAGAGCTATCCTGAAATCACAATAGCCTCTTGAACCCACTACTTAACGTCAACCATCCCCCAACTTAAGGGGCTCTTCTTCCAGTAGAAGAGCCACTTGCTGGAGGGAGGCTTCAAACTTAAGCCAAAAGGGGCGGGGTGTCAGTCTCATTCATGACGGATGTCTTGTAATTGTTCTCCGAGAGACCCTTCCACCTCCTGCCAAACAAACGCATAATAAAACGATTTTCCGACCTTCTAAACTAAGGAATCAAGACTGGAGAAGGAGCTGGGATGCCAACAAATAAATTTAAACAACTAAAACTTCAAATTAAAGGCAAAATAAAGAGAAAAACTGACGGTGATCGTAAATCCAAGATGGCGACCGGGACGAAAATAACACCGGGAAAAAGCTCTCCACTCACCAAACAGGATCTTACAGTTATTCTAAGAGGCTTCAAAATGGAAATTATGGATAATATCAACTCTGCCCTTAAACCGGTATTGGAAAAACTAGAATCCTTACAGTCTGCAATGCAACAAATAGTTCCTCATGTAACGTTAGAGATTTGTTTGAGTTTACTACTCAAATTATTGTTAGTAGTCCTTTTTAGCAAGCCTTTGAGGCTTGAGGTGGATCTTAAATCCTCCTCTAGGACCTACTGTACAATATGTTGGGAGGGGGAGATAAAGGGGGGAATTGTTTTTTATTATTGTTCATTGGATTTCTTCAGAGAAAGTTAGAGTTAAGAATGTTAAAATATAAAATGGCATGGACTGTTACAATTTTACAATGGATGGCAGGTAAAAAATTATTATATGACTTATTATGTACAATAGTCCCATGATGTAGGTTGAGAAAGCTGCTTTTTTTTTTGAAAAGACTATCATTTTGAAACTATCATTCATTTTGAGAACAAAATAGTCTGTATTCAATTTGCAACACAAAATAACATCTTTTTTAGCAACCAAACAAGTTAAAATACAACTTACTGACAAAACAATGATTAAAGCCATATTGTATAACACAAAATGGAGGAAGTAAAAATATTAACTTTGAATTGCAGAGGTGTCAATAACAAGATCAAAGCAAAACAGCCAAAGACCTCCAACACCAAAACATTAATATAGCATTGCTCCAGAAAACTTACATTAAAAAAGGAAATAAAGTATTACCTCTAAACTGGTTCACGACACAATACCTTGCTTACGGATCCTCAAAGTCTAGAGGAGTGGCCATTTTAATCGCGTCCTCCACAAATTTTAAATTTGAAAATAGTGAAAAAGACAGCCAAGGTCGATATATTTTTATAAATGGCTACTTAAATGATTCACCAATAACCTTAGCATCTATCTACGCTCCTAACAAACAACAATGCAAATTTTTGACAGAAACCTTTAAAAAATTAGACAAATTTCGTTTTGGCCCAATTCTTATGGGAGGAGATCTAAATTTTTTAATGGACACCATGTTAAACAAATCAAATTCGAAAACATGCAACAAAATGGGAGGAAATCAGCCCAAATCATTAAACCCTCTCAAAACACTTTTACAAAAATATAATCTGCATGATATATGGAGGCTGCAACATAGTACGGAAAGGGACTACACTTTTTTTCACAAAGGCACAAAACTCATACAAGAATTGACTATTTAATTATATATGAACAACTAATCACAAAGTTTCAAAAAACTATTATAGGAATACAAAAATGGTCAGACCATGCCCCTGTTATATGTACGATTGACGGCAGTAATGAAAGACCAAGAAACCAAAAGTGGAGATTCAACAAACTTTTATTACACAATCCCAAAACAAAAGGTAAAATTTTCGACGAACTTACAGAATATTTCAAAACTAACATCAACAATGACACCCCAATAACAACAGTTTGGGAAGCACCGAAAGCAGTGATAAGAGGTCACTGTATTTCCTTGATGGCAGCCTGCAGAAAAGAAAAAAACAAAATCAAAAAAGAACTTTCCCAAACCATTAAAATCTTAGAGGACAAACATAAGACCACATGCAGTAAAATAAATATATAAAAGACTTTTAGAAGTGAGAAAACAACTGGAATTAATAGAGACCACTGAAATTTTAAAAGATAACTTTCATCCGCAAAATTGAACAAACCATATGACACAAACAACTATGCCTCCTATCATGGAAAATTAAAAAGAAACAAACAGATAGGTACATTGGTTGCATAAAAAACCACAAAGACAAGTTGCAACAGAACACAAAAAAGATTATTCAAGTAATACAAAAATTCTATGAAAATCTTTACACTTCTCAACATCCCGATCCTCAAACTATTGAAAACTATTTACAAAATGTAGTGGCTATACCCACCATAACAGAAGAACACCGCTTAATGCTTGAAGCCCCTATATCAGATCTAGAAATTGAACATGAAATTAAAAGACTTAAAAACAATAAAGCACCTGGACCAGATGGTTAGCAAGAAACCTGTAATGCGATTAGAGAAAATGGAAAAATGCCAGACACATGGCAAATGGCAAATGTGATTTTGATCCCAAAAAAGGACAAAGATAAAACAGATCCCAGATCATACCGCCCAATTTCTTTATTAAACATAGACTATAAACTTTTCACTGCAGTAATTGCCTCAAGAATGAAAAACATCATTACAAATTATATCCATAAAGACCAATCCGGTTTCATTCCTTCACATGACATATCAGACAACATTCGTAAGACTCTAAACATTATACATCATAGTAACCAAAACAAAACCCCAAACACCTTATTGATGGCAATAGACATTGAAAAAGCCTTCGATTAATTGGAAATACAATTCTTAAAATCATTAATCACTCATATGCAATTTGGACCTATTTTTCACAAGACTATCCAAGCCATTTACCAACATCCTAAAGCAAGACTGTTAATTAATGGCGATAATTCAGAGGAAATATCTTTATCAAAGGGTACAAGGCAAGGATGCCCCCTATCCCCGATTTTATTTATGTTGGCGCTAGAACCTCTAGCCTGTGATCTACGATCCAATCCGAAATTTCAAGGCATTAAAATCAAAGACAACGAGTTTAGAACATGTCTGTTTGATGATGACATAATTTTATATGTGACTGACCCTATATCATCAATCCAAACCATAAACTTGAATCTTCAAAAGTTCTCTTCTGTTACTAGACTAAGAATTAATCATTCAAAAACTATGATTTACCCCATCAACATACATGAAGACATCAAAACACAATTACAATCCCATTATTCATTCCACTGGATTAAAGATAACCTTCAATATTTAGGTATAAAAATCCCGTTAGACTTTTCAAAATTAATAAAAGATAACCATGTGGAAATACACAAAGAAATTAAACAAAATCTGACCTCTTGGAACACAAAACCATTATCCTGGCTGGACAGAATTACAATTTTGCGTTCTTTTATCTTACCAAAATACCTATATCTCTTCAGAACCTTACCTATATATATCACTGAACAGCAAATCAGTAAGTGGCAAAAGGAAATAAACCAATTTATATGGAATTTCAAATCCCCAAGAATTGCCTTCCACAACTTGAGAATTTCACGAAAAAAGGAGGTTTAGCTCTACCGGATCTAAATAACTATCAGAAAGCCACTATCCTTGCAACAATAGTACGTCAATACCATGAATCACAACCTGGATTGGAAATTGATTGGAAAAAAATCCATTCCAGAGCAAACCTTTCAAGAACTCCTATGGAAAGAATCTTTCAAAGACATAGATAGCAAAATTAAAAACCCTTTTATGAGAGCAACACTCAAGAAGTGGTATGAACTTAAACCCAAACTCACACAAAAATATTCCCAACTAAGCACATTTACCAGACAAAAATGGTTCCAACCTGCCGAAACTCAAAACTCTTACGAGACTTGGAGAGCTGCGAACCTAAACAAAATTATAGATGTGATACAAAAAGGCAAAATAATACCAAAAGTAGACTTGGAAAGAAAACACAAAACTTCCATCAAATGGTTCGAATACCTACAAGTACAAGATCCAATACATAAATCTGACTTCATACGTTACAGCAAACAACCTCTCTCAGATCTAGAAAAACTATTATTCAAGCCCACTCAAAAAAAGGCCTAATTTCCAAGATCTACAACATCATCCAAGAATACACAAAACAACCTTTAAGTTACCAAAAAGTTTGGAACCTGGACCTTAAAAAGCAATTGTCAGAAGATGACTGGTCAGACATTTGGCAAACACAATTAAGAATCTCCAAAGTCTTAAATCTACAAGAAGCTAATCTGAAAGTTACAACCAGATGGTATTTGACTCCTTCCAAACTCACCCACATGATTCCTTCCATAACACCTTTTTGCTGGAAGCTATATGGAGAAAAAGCCACCTATATTCATAACTGGTGGTCTTGCAAAATAATTAAAAAAAATTGGACTCAGATACAAACTCAAATTGAAAAAATTACAAATTATAACTTACCTTTCCAACCAGAACTGATGCTCCTGCACCTCTGGCCTCCAGACAGACCTCCTGAAAAGACAAGAAAACTAATTAACATCTTATTAACAACAGCCAAATCGACAATAGCCAAGAATTGGAAAAACAAACATCCTCCTACATTGAGTCAATGGATACAAAAAACCTGGGATACTTTTATGTTAGAAAAATTCTCAATATATGATGCCACTCATCAAAATGAATGCTAATTCTACAAGAAGAAGAAGAGATTGGATTTATACCCCGCCCTTCACTTGGAGTCTCAGAGTGGCTTACAAACTCCTTTCCCTTCCCCTCCCCACAACAGACACCCTGTGAGGTGGGTGGGGCTGAGAGAGCTCTGAGAGAAACTGCTCTTTTTCAAGGACAGCTGTGCCAGAGCTTGCGACTGACCCAAGGTCACATCAGCAGGTGCGAGTGGAGGAGTGGGGAATCAAACCCGGTTCTCCCAGATTAGAGTCCTTAAACTTAACCACTACACCAAACAACCCACTTAGTATATGGAACCCAATACTGGACAAAATAAATCTGCATAAATTCAACTGGGAAAATATCTCCGAAGCCAAATACAAGATAATGCTATATAACTGATAGTGAAAAGTAACATATTTTTCCATTGTTAGATTTTAAACAAAAGTAAGTTTCTTAACACCCTGCCATCCAGAGACTGTTGTATATGCCTTAAATGTATAATATGGTCAGAATGTTTACCTGTATACCTTTTTCTCTGAA
The DNA here is from genome assembly GCF_001447785.1 of Gekko japonicus. NCBI lineage: Eukaryota > Metazoa > Chordata > Lepidosauria > Squamata > Gekkonidae > Gekko > Gekko japonicus. The sequence continues at coordinate 917,645 of NW_015169186.1, read as the reverse complement.
GAGTTATGTATTGAAAAGTTTAATAAAATTTAAGTTTAAAAAAACAAAACAAAAAACAAAAAAAAATTAAGCCAAAAGTCAGGGTATAAATATTTGACTAAATTAAAAGTTACCTAAAACAATCTCCTTGGAGTGTTGCTACCTGTAGCCAGGTCACCACCCAGCCCAGCCAACACATACTAAAACTAAGCTGCATGTTGACTGCTAGGAGATCGAGGAAGAAACACCCAAGCAATGAAGCAGATAAGACTAAACCAAACATTAAACAATCTCCTAAAAAAACACAACACCATGGCTGGGAAGCCACCCATCCCCCGCCCAGCTGAGAATCACAGACCGATTCCCCACAAGCAGCTGTGCCGCCCGGGCTCTTCTGTTTCCCCCACTTGCATTGTTCAATTTCACACTATTCGCTGTGCGGCCGCATTTATATATTATTTATTTATTTATTTATTTATTTTTCATATTTATACCCCGCCCTCCCCAATGGGCTCAGGGCGGCATTTTGACCCACGATTTCCCCCGTCTCTTCTCGATCCAATAAGCTAACCAATAAGAAGTAATGTAAAAGACCAGCAAATCGATAGAGTTCAGCAAATACTAAAATAATTAAAACAAAATCATTTAAATAATTTAAAACCAAATAGACACAATCAAAACGATATGAAAACACTCAGCAAACACAGCCAGGAGACTACCGAATATAAATATTTTCATAAATAAATGAATAAACTTTGTTCAGTAGAGGGGTGGGATAAACCCCTTTGTATTCTCGAGACACCCAAATCACAGGGTGCCACAGATCTGGGGGCTGAAATGGGGTGTGTACGTACGTGTGTGTTTTTCCTAGAAAAGCCTTCTGGATTATGAAGAGCATTAAAACCAGCAAGGATTTTTTTTTCCTCCAGCACTTATCCCTTGGCTTTTCAAACCTGTTTCATATTAATGTCAAATCCACCACTAGTAAATGCCAAGTCCACCTTTAGTAAAAGGATAGCCTTTGGCAAAAGCTGTACATCTTCGGAACACAGCAGTTTTATGGAACAACCTGGAGATGAGTTCCCAAACTGCTTATGGGAAAGAAAAACTAATTTGGTAGTACTGTGCATACATTAGATGGAGTCTGACCTAGCAAAGAGAAGGGGAGGGGACGACACCCGTTCACATTTGACACACAGCCATCCCCATGTCTTATATTTTAAAAAGAAGCACATTTTTCATGCCATCCCCCCATGACATTAACTATGTTTGGTATCACTGCCAACTGGTGCATAAAACTCCAAATGCATGTATCCATGTTCTCTCCCATGGATTGATGCTTTCATGCTTTTGAGACCTCAACTGTGTGTATCTGATGGGTGAGTTATGGGAAATGTAGTACAACCATTGCTTTTTAATAGTTTTCCACATGTCTCAGAGCAAATATCAGCAATCATAAATGAGCTGCCAATCAGGAGTTGCTCTGTCAGGGACACTCAGTCGCTCAACTGTAATTACAGCTGTACTGAGAGGATGTGATCCAAACTTTGCTGAATAGGATACACCAGTCTGGACTGACAGCTTAAGAATGAAGGATTCCAGGATCGCGCTGGCTCTTGGAGAACTTCAATGTACTAAAAGGTTACAATTAAGCACAGTGCCTGTCATTAATTAAATAATTGCTCTCCAGTCACAGTTCTGTAGAAATATTTGCTTAGTGCTGAAATTTTAATACATGGCACTAGCTGGGAAACGGATTTAATTTCATGGCTTAGAAATGTAAGTAAGATTTCCCCCTCCCCACTATTACAAGCAGTGAAATGAATTCATCTTCTTGCAACAATTCCCCACACATCTGTTACAAAGGTATGGTGTTACTGCAAGTCAGAAATCCACTTTCTGTTGACATGTACTGGCAATGCTTACCATTCTTGGATGCCAATCGGTTTACTAGTCTATTTGAAATCCAACCACGTGACTTCAATAAATGCAAAACCTAATCTTAATAAGGTAGTCTGATTTGTCAGAACAGAATGGAGCTTTTAATTAACTCTCTCTGTTGTCCTGTCAGGTTCTCAGTCAAATCACTCTCTTCACACACTTTCTTCAGTGAATGTTTTATTAAGAGATATGAGATGCTGTGGGGGTTAAAACGCTTTGTTAGGACTGAGGTGCAAAGGCGGGAAAGCTGGATATACATACAACCCCAAAATTCCATTCACAACCACATCGGCATTGCTACAATGACTATGAAAGATATACGGTCATTATCTAGCCAAGCACAGACTTTACTTCAAGGACATTTCTCGTGTGAAAGATGTCTTGAGGCCTCGTAGGAAAGTTACCAAAGCTAGCCTTCCTAAATCACTACAGACACTCTCCCCCACCCCCCAGGAATGCAGTGGCAGGCGAGGGCAGCGATAAGGGTGCAGAGAGCAAGTAAAATATATCAGGGTGTACAGGGAGAAAGCAAAATATATCAGGTTGAAATACAGCAGGTACAGCTAGTCAAATGCTCGAGTCTGACATGGCCCCGTTAGCTTTGTGGCCCTCTCATTTCTATGGGTTCCTCCCAAAGTGACTGTAATGCTTATAAGCCTGCTGCCACATGGATGGCATAGGACCTTAAACCTAATTGTCATCCCTGGTGTCAGCTAAGTACCAGTTGTGCGCTGAGAACCTTCACAAGCAGCCCTGCCCTCAGTGATGGTGAGGTTACACAGCAGGGCTCTGGGATGAAACCCTGGGAAAACGGCTCTCATGGAGCAGCTGTGACATGACCATGGCACCTCGGGGCCAAAGCAGATGTGCCAAAGATCACCGATGCCCAGTCTGTAAAAAGTGAATTGCAATTTGAGTTTAGGGTCATGGGGGAAAGGATTTAACACTTCATTCCTCACTCAGTTTTGCTAATCAGAACTGGGGGGGCGCGCGATTGGATCTTGTGGGTCTGTTCCAGTAGCAGGGTCACTTCTGGTGAAAGGAGCACTCATAGAATCATAGAATCATAGAGTTGGAAGGGGCCTCCAGGGTCATCTAGTCCAACCCCCTGCACAATGCAGGAAATTCACAAATATCCCCCCCTCCACACCCCCAGTGGCCCCTGTTCCACACCCAGAAGATGACATAAGAACATAAGAGATGCCAATGTTGGATCAGGCCAAAGGCCCATCTAGTCCAACACTCTGTATCACACAGTGGCCAGAAATACCAGTGCCATCAGGAGGTCCACCAGTGGGGCCAGGACACTAGAAGCCCTCCCACTGTTGACCCCCCAAGCACCAAGATGACAGAGCATCACTTGCCCCAGAGTCCCTATCTATACCTTGTGGCTAATAGCCACTGATGGACCTCTGCTCCATATGCTTATCTAATTCCCTTTTGAAGCCATCCATGCTTGTAGCCACCACCACTTCCTGTGGCAGTGAATTCCAAGTGTTAATCACTCTTTGGGTGAAGAAGTACTTCCTTTTATCTGTTCTAATCCGACTGCTCAGCAATTTCATGGAGTGCCCACCAGTTCTTGTATTGTGAGAAAGTGTTCTCTACCTGCTCTTTCCCATGCATAATCTTATAAACCTCAATCATGACAAAAAACCTTCCAGGTATCTGAAGAAGTAAGCAGGGACTCATGAAAGATCATAAGACCCCAGAGCCCCTAGCTATACCTTGTGGCTAATAGCCACTGATGGACCTCTGCTCCATATGCTTATCTAATTCCCTTTTGAAGCCGTCCGTGCTTGTAGCTGCCACCACCTCCTGTGGCAGTGAATTCCATGTGTTAATCACTCTTTGGGTGAAGAAATACTTCCTTTTATCCGTTCTAACCCGACCGCTCAGCAGTTTCATGGAGTGCCCACGAGTTCTTGTATTGTGAGAAAGGGAGAGAAGTACCTCTTTCTCTACCTGCTCTATCCTATGCATAATCTTATAAACCTCAATCAGGTCTCCCCTCAGTCGTCGTTGCTCTAAGCTACAGAGCCCCCAGCGCTTTAACCTTTCCTCATAGGGAAAGTGTTCCAACCCTTTTATCATTCGAGTTGCCCTTTTCTGCAGTTTTTCCAAAGCTATAATATCCTTTTTAAGGTGTGGTGACCAGAACTGCACACAGGATCCCAAACTGCACACAGTATCTTCATGCCATGATACTGCACACAGTATCTTCAGGGGAAGGTGCCTTCCATCAAAATAAAGCCCCTTGGCTAGCAGAACAGACCCATGGGAATCAACACTGGGCTTCCCACACTGTTATTACAATTTCAAAGAGGAAAAAGCATGATTCTTAAAGGACAATATCTCTCCTTTAAAACTGCCAACAGTGCACGGAACCCTGTTTTAATCAAAACACCAAGCAGGCGGAGGGCTGGAAACCGTGTGCCTGATGCTGCTTTAAGCTTCCTAAAGGATGGATGCTGTGGAATGGGGTGGGGGAACAACCCCAATCACCTTTTACACTGCACATTATAATTTTCAGAAATTCAAGATCTTCAAGAAATTCACAGACTTCAGAAATGCATTTTAATAGCTAACACTACACCTCATAGAAACACTGACTTCTTTCAGTCCAGGGAGGACTGTGAGGCACTCCATGGGGATGTCAGGCTCCCAGTAAACCACTCTTCGACCAATATCACTTAAAAGGTTTATTGGAAAGATTAGGTTAACCATAGAGATGAACGCCCTTGTTAGGACTGGCAAGTCCAGGGTGGGAGATGGAAAGTAAAGGTGAGCGCCCACACTCCATACATACATCATACACACCTGCCTACTAACAGTTCTGATAGTTACATGACCGGCTAGCTATTCCCAAAGTCTTATCTTCGCCCAAGGTCACTCCCATGAGAAAACCCAGGTGCTCCTTGGGGGCTGTTGCTTCAAGAAGAGTTGCAAAATATCACAAATGGACCCAGTAATTTTGTAAAGTCAACAATACACGAAAGAATTACTGTACATGTTCATACTTATTGAAAACACATTAGTAAGTCATGCTGGTTTCTACTTGATTTTAATAGATGAACTTCATCCGAAGACAGAAGCCCAAAATGATGCCAAGGATGTTTAAAGATAACGTTTCGACTGAACGTCTTTTTCAACCATCCTAACAAAAGGAAGGGAATAAAGTTTTTTACAAAAACCGGAATTGTTTAGGACAATTTTACAATGTAACAATAAATTTTATGGTATACATACAGTTTGTAGTATTATTCTTTACTTCATGTTTCCATGCAAGGTACAAAAATTCTAAAGACAGAAATCACATTATTTATTTTAAAGCTCACATGTATGTTTAAAGCATGCCCTTAAACCTTATTTTTAATAATAATAATACTCTTTTAAATCTTACCTATAACTGGCTGAGAGCAGCTCTCACAAGATTAACAACATTTTATTCGGATAGCAAATCTTAAATATACAACTCTAAATGGGTTCCTTATATTCTTCTATTCAAGTCACATGATGTTAGATCCCAAGAAGCCACCTTACCAACAAGCCAAAAGTGCTTAAACATTTTTCAACTGTTAATTAAGTTCATTTTAACTATACAAATATGCCTATTATTATTAAAGAATCACCAAAAGGATCACAAAGACGGACTCACAACCGACCTAAGTGTATCTTTTAATCTCCTAGAAAACATGATAGTCATGGCGCAGCCCTAAAACAACAATCGCTCGTTCACACTCACTCCCCCCCCCCATGGAATCTCATGTCAGAGAGGGCATGAGATAGGAAGAGAAAGACAGAAGGCAGATGTCCTGTGCAAGCAAGGTTACAAAAGCAAAACTGGCATTGGTGATACATCAGCAATAAACTCCCCTTCATGCCCAGGTCTGACAGGGGATCTGACGGGCAAGTGGGCATCAACGTGGCAAATGAGGTTGAACGTGGGTAAGTGCAAAGCAATGCACACTGGTGCCAAAAATCCTAACTATAAATACACATTGATGTGGTCTGAACTGGCGGAGACTGACCAAGAGTTGTGGTAGATAACTGTCTGAAAATTTCGAGACAGTGTGCAACGGCAATAAAAAAGGCAAATGCTATGCTCGGGATGATTAGGAAGGGAACTGAAAACAAATGCCCCCGTATAAATCGATGGTGCGACCTCATTTGGAGTACTGTGTACAGTTCTGGTCACCACACCTCAAAAAGGATATTATAGCATTGGGAAAATGAAGAAAAGGGCAACTAGAATAAAAGGGTTGGAACACTTTCCCTATGAGGAAAGGTTAAAGAGCTCTTCAGCATGGAGGAATGATGACTGAGGGGTGACATGAGAAAGGTTTGTGAAATTATGCATGGGATAGAGCAAGTAGAGAAAAGCATTTTTCTCCTTTTCTCACAATACAAGAACTCGTGGGCACTCCATGAAATTGATGAGCAGTAGGTTTAGAATAGAGAAATTAACAGAGAAAAGAGAAATTAACAGGTGGAATTCACTGCCACAGGAAGCGGCGGTGGCAGCTACAAGCGCATAGGGGATTAGATAAACATATGGAGCAAAGGTCCATCCGTGGCTCTTTGCCACAAGGTATATAGGTGGAACACTCTGTCTGGGGGCAGTGATGCTCTGTCTTCTTGGTGCTTGTGGGGGGGGAGCAACAGTGGGAGGGCTTCTGGAGTTCTGGCACCTCTAATCCCACTGGTGGACCTCCTGAGGGCCCCTGGGTTTTGGCCACTGTGCAACACAGAGTGTGGGGCTGGAGGGGCCACTGGCCTGAAATCCCACTTTGGCTTCTCTGATGCTCTTATGTTCTGAGGCAGAAGCACTGTTCAACATGATGCCTTCTAATGTGCACAACCAATCAGAAGCCCTGAAGGGCACAAGCCCCACCTGGCTGCGCCCACTTCCGAAAAACACTTGGTGGGCAGCAGGAAGGGGGAGGGCACATTGGGGACCCCTGTAGAAGGAAACAAAGAGCCGTTTTCCAAAAGAAAATAGAAGAACCTTCAGGCTGAGATGACCCAGACGACGGTAAGCCATTCTGGAACGGAAATGAAGACGCCGGGTAATCCGTCACCGAGTTTCAGGTTTGAACGAAGGATTACTTGCTATAAATGAAGGTAATTTCCATCGAGTCTCAGACCTTTCCTCATCACAAGTGCCTATTCCACAGGTACGGTCCTGCCACTGATGCGTTCCTTTTTTTTAAGCTAATGAGTCTGGCCGTTTCAGCACGGCCGGAATTGTTGGATTTCTATTCTTCCAACGAAGCCCTTAGCTCAGCATTAGCATCCACTGCGGCATGACTTGGCAGCTACAGCCTGGGCTAGCACAAGTGGAGGGAATTAATTCTGCAGCTCCCCTTCGTGCTGATTCTGACAATCATTTATGGGAATAGGTAATTGTGCTATTTGGCAGCCTCATTACAATCAGTCCCAGAAATGACCTCGTTGGTTCCCATTCACCGTTCTCATCAGAGCTACAGTTACAGGAGCTGGGAGATCATTGCAAAATGGGATGTCCTTTTCCATCTTGTTCTCCCATGATTAGACTAAGGAGCCAGACTTCTAAAAGAACTACTCACATCTTGCGACTACCTAAAGCTGAAATGATTCACACTTTTGCAAAAAAATATTCCTCGGTTTCAAAAAAAAACAACCCACCACCTCCCTTTGTTTCAGTGATTGGGGTGAGGTATTCTTCACCAAAGAAAAAAAAAAGGTTGCTTATTGGTCCTGATTGCCCTCCCTTGCCCTCAGTGACGCAGCTCAATATGATGTGTAGCTTCATAGCTCACTAGGAGGCTTCTTAATTGGCTTCTCAGAAGAAATCAGCAGCTGCCGAGGGAAACATTAGTTCCAAAAAAGGATTTAAAAGGAGAATATTTACACAGTGTGCCCTGACCTGGTTTGCCTGGAGTACACTGATCTCTTTAGATCTCAGAGGCTAAGCGGGGTTGGACCTCATTGGTACTTGGATGGGAGACCACCCAGGAAGTCCAGGGGTCGCTACGCAGAGGCAGGCGATGGCAGGCCCACCTCTGTTCCTCTCCTGCCTCGAGAACCCCAGGAGGGGTCGCCATAATTCAGCTGCAGCTTGGCAACACTTTCCACCACTGTCTACGCAGCATATTTTCCAAGAAAAAAAGTTGCATCCAACCAAAGAGGCCAGTTGTGGCCTGCAAAATTAGAAATGAAGAATGGTGGCTGGCAGCAACCTCTCGTGTCAGTTCCAGTGCTAATGATGCAGAACAAACGCTACATACGATTATGCTGGACACAACAATGAGCACATCCAAGCTAGTTCTTACGTGCTGTACAGTCAAAAAGGCAAGATGCTTCCACCTCCACCCCCTTTAATAACAGGCAATGATATCTAGACTCAGATCCAAACCTTCAGTTCTCATTTTCTCATGGCTTGGAGCCTGGCTGCTTTCATTTCAACTGTCAGAAAATGGAGGGGGGGGGAAACCCCTTCAGGACACTCTCTGTACCTCAGTCAACAGTAGCTACTTGCACAGCATGAGTTTATTTCTCCTTGTATGCATGGCTACTGTAGGCTTGCTGCACAAGGGCATCAATTATGTGCAGGAACATCTCCATGTATTGTAGTTCATTCTTTATTTTTTACACACGTTTCTGGCATGCCTAGAGGAAAGGGAATACAACAGAAGCAGCTTGTGTCATTGGAGACAGCTGGAATACTTGATGTCTGCACAGCAGCACAGCTGTTCTCCTGTAGAGAAAGGTGTTGGGGTTTTTTTCCTGGAGAAGGGCTGTCAAAGGCTGGCTGCATTAACCTTGAAGCATTGTGCCCTGAGACTGTAAATTTCTGGAACCCCATCATGTGAAACTGCTTGGAAAAGGCACACAGAAGGTGGGGAACCCGGATTTAATATTTAGCTCCATATCTAGAGGGATGAAAGACATTCTTCTCCAAAAGAACTCCACCTGCTCTGACTAGTATCAATTGAGACTCCAAAATCCATTTCTCGTGTTATTGTTCCTTTTATGTAAGAAGAAAATTGTGCACAGTTCTCATCAGATGAGCTGAGGAAAGCTAAAAGAAATAGTGTGATGGGAAAGGATCTTCAGCCAATGCCCACTAAATCAGCCACTAAATCAGCCAGTAAGACCCTGAAGGTGTGTGTTTCTTCTTTTCCTGCTGCCTTCAACTTTCTCTGGCATTCTTGTCTTCACCAGGGACTCCTGTCTTCTCCTTATGTGACCAAAGAACTGTAGCTTCAATTTGGGAGAGTATAGGTTTAATTTTATCTACAACCCACTCATTTGTCTTTTCAGCAGCCCATGTGGTATCCTTAAAACTCTCCTCCAGCACCACATTTCACATGAATCGACTTTCTTCCTGTCAGCTTTCTTCACTGTCCAGCTTTTCACACCCATATATAGTATGAAGAGCCTAACTAGATGTTAAACTGCATGAGTTCACCATGGGGACTTGCAGCTATAGTGTAGCTGCTAGTTCTTGGTAGCAACATGTAAGTAGGGGTGTGCATTCAGTTTACTCGAGTTAGAAAACACCCTGAAAAACAACTTACTGGTGTTTTGGGGGTATTTTTTTCAGCTGCATAACAGCCAGGTTATTTATCCAGCTATCTGATATGGATGAGCCCAAAAAAATCTCAAAAATATTCAGGATTTTTGGGGGGTGCCGAATAGCTGGAGTTAAGGGTGTTTACAGGGATTGCAGCCCCTTTAAACACCTTCCAAGTGAAGCTGAGGCTTGCAGAAGGCATTTAAAGGGACTGTTAGCCCTTTAAATGCCTTCAGAGTTCAGCCATGGCTTACAAAAGACATTTAAATGCCTTTCCCCCCTCCATTGGAAACAATGAAGGATGAAGGCACCTCCCTTCTGGGGCCCACAGAATTAGACCCCCCCAGTCCAATTTTTTGAAACTGGGGCGTTGAGGAGAGGCACCAGCAGCTATGCTGCAAATCTGGTGCCTCTACGTCAAAAAACAGCCCCCCCCCCCCCCCAGAGCCATAGATACCCTTGGATCTAATCTCCATTATACCCATATATTCCCCGATATATTTACCAAATCTGAATACCACACCAGTATTGGGATTTGGGAATATCAGGAAAAACACCCGAAGCCAAAAATACCAGTCTGCTGGTTTTTTGTACACCCCTACTTGTATGTAAAAGTGCAGCACAGCCTGATTTAAACTGGGACCACTTTGTGAGAGAGGGAGGAAATTGAGCTATTTTCAAGTTTTGAAACAGCCCAGGGGCCACGGGGGGAAGGGGGTGCTGTTTGTTCCATGGGAAGCCACCACTTGAGCCATACACAGGAGAACAGTTTCCTTTCACCTGTGCCCTGGATAAGGAAGATGAGGTAGGCAATGGCCCCTGTCCTCACCTTCTATGTTACTTAAAACTTGTGTCTCCTCCAAGAAGCTTAAGGCTGTTTAAGATCTCTACATAATTTTCTGCTTTCACGTTATAAACGGAAAGACATATCAAAGTACGTGGAACTGAGTAAGACAGAGGAAATAATTTGGGGACACAGCAGGCAAAAATAGGAAGTGCGGGAACAGCTATTACTTGTGGAACAATCCTAATCAGGCCTACTAAGGTTGCTAGCCCTGCACATTCAAATGCCAGATTTGGGGGCAGTGTCTGCGGAGGGTGCAGCTTCAGAGAATGGGGTGTCACATTTTCTGTGATGTCTAGGAATTTCTCCAATCTCATAGAGGCTGGGGCAATTCCCAGAGTGTCATGGAGGATGGGATGTCCAGGTGGCACTCTAGGAATCCCTCCAATATCTATGTTCTTTACAATAGATATGGGGGAAATTCCCGGAGAGTCACCATTGATGCTATCCCTCCCCCACTTTTTTCTCCCACTCCTCAAACCTGCTGGGCCCCCGTCACCCCCCTGTCCTGGCCTTCCTCACATGGATGAGTTTGGGCCCTGGCTGTCCTCGACTCTGGTAGCTGTGGTGGGGTTGAGTTGGAGCTGGGCACCAGCACCCAACAGAATTGTTTTCAGGTAGATTCAGTAAGGGCTTAATCCCAGGCAAGTTTTCTTAGGACAGCACTGTCGGTAGAGAAGCACAGAGACAGGGAGCTCAGTAGTTGTACACGGATTTGTTTAACGAAAGACTTGTCCACTTGGCTCTCACCTGACTCTCGCTTGTCACTACCCGTGTGCTTTTTTGTTCTTTCCCGCCGCCTTTCCCTGGTCAAAGAGTTCTGTAGCACTTTGAAGCCCATGGCCCTTTTCCTGCACCCTCCCTTTGAAGTCCGTGCCCTCCAAGCAGTTCTGCACTAAAATCGAGTTCAACCTTCTTTTTATTCATACATAACATAGACCTTTATTGGCATAACACAGTAACAATAGGTGAAATAATGGAACGAATTAATAGATCAAAACAAGTTACACCAGCTAGAGGTCATTTTTAAACTTCTCAGTAGTAATAAACTCAGTTAGTAATATAGCAATCCCAATGACACAAAGAAAATTAAGACTTGTACACCCTTACCCTTAACTTCCAAACATAGGCTAAGAATTCGGCAACAGACAAGGTAGTTGCCGGGTACTTATCAGATAATAAAATTTTAAGATCATTATCAATAGAATTCCTTGTGGAAGGTAAGTGGGGGCTAATCAAATAGCTGCGCATGGTAGAATAATGGGGACAGCGAAGCAGGATGTGAGCAACTGAGTCTGGTTCACTATAGGGGCAGTTGCAGGTTCTACCCCTATAGGGGATACCCCTATATCTACTTGATACAACAGCCGAAGGGAAAAGATTAAATCTCGCTAGCAAAAAAACCTGCCGATAAAGAGGAATTGTTATGTTAGAAATGTACAGGGCCATAGAGGCTTGAGGTGGGGAGAGGGCGAGGAACCATTTCCCCCCCATTCAGCCCAGTTATTTGGATGCTGTTTGGCTGTGGACTTAAATTGGCTTGACTCAAATGCTGAGAAAATCTGAAGTGGTCAGCAAAAGCGGAAAGGACCTGTGTTCAGAGGTGGTAACTGAATGAGGTACATACAGGGCAGTGGTGCCTCTGTAGTATCATCTTCAACTGTCTGGCGGCGGCGAGGGGGGGGAAACAACCCTGAGGAATAGAAGACCCCCAAAGGTCCGACACGAAGGGAGCCTGCCGCAGGAAGGGGGAAGAGGTGGAAATTGCCAGCGAGGTATGAATCCCACCCACTGAAGGGTGTTATCGAGACAGGGCCCAGTAATAATCCAAAAAGTGGGGAAGTCAGGCCAGAGGTGGAGGATACTTCCGCATACGCTGACACCACAGTGGTCCTCCCGACTCAGAGAGGGAACTGTGCAAAAACTGTAGCCAAAAGCATCGTTACACAGAGAGCATCTTTCAGAACTTTACTTCAATGGATTCAGAATAATAGACAAGGTTTGTGATGGAAATGCAATATTATTCAATAATGGGGGGGGGACCCTTTCCCAGCCCACAATCAACTATAAACCTGATTGTTAATCACAGTTAGCATTCACATTACTCTGCCTTCATCCTCTTAATTAAAGTTCTTCTTTTCATTGTATAAACAATGCCCTTTGTAACAGAGAAAGGTGATATTTAGTGAAGGATGCTGGTTCAAATCTCCTCATTAGCTAGGAACTCACAAGGTGGTCTTTGGCAAGCCAGCAGGGGGGTCTCTGCAATGTGCATGTAATGTTAAGCCAGAACCATTTTCATAGCTGTTGCAAAGATGGGGAAGCTCTGGAAGAACAACAAGCACTATGTAGTTGTTAAGCTATTAAACTTGCAAACTTGGCCATTCAGTGCTCAGTTCTAGAATACCTTTTACCAAGGGTGCTATCAACATCTGGGAGGAAAAAAATAAGTCCTGCAGTAGATATCCAAACCCTTGCACAACCATTTCCCTCTATTCCTAAGTACACAGTGGGATTCCAGGAATTTACATCTGAAATCCAGATACCCCATTACAATTGCCCCTCTAGAAAGATATGGCTGCTGAGTAAGATGGTCCTCTAAACTGGCACAAATCCTAAATGATATCCTAACCCAGGATGGATTTTTATTATACTTCAGGAAGCCACATGGCTGATTCAGATCCTGTATCTATCTATGAAAATGTTATACAAAAGCTAAATCCTTATCTCGTTCATCCATATAGTGAAAAGCTCCAGAAATTCTATAACTGCTCCAAACCATGGTTTAATCATAGTTGTGCAACAGCAAGAAAACCTCTAAAATGGAGGTATCACCAATATCAGACATCAGAAAATCACGCTAAAGGAGAAGCCCTTACAAAACTATTGTCACAAACACAAAAAAGATTATAAACTGCTGGTACAACATAGTAAGAAATAATGTAACAGAGCATTATGGGGAAAACAGATCAAATCAGCAAAAGACAAAAACCCATCTCTTTTCTGGAAATTAATTTCAGGCAGACTTTCAGGACCCAAATCCCCAAAATCGGATAAATGGGTTTCTTTTTTTACAGAACTGTACAAGGATGCTACTCAATCTCTCCCTCAAATAGCACCAGAAAATGCCCTTAAATGGTGTCCTGTAACTTCGTGTCAAAGCAATGGTATTCCCAGGAGTCATGTATGGTTGCGAGAGTTGGACTATAAGGAAGGCCGAGCGCTGAAGAATAGATTCTTTTGAACTATGGTGCTGGAGAAGACTCTTGAGAGTCCCTTGGACTGCAAGAAGATCAAAACAGTCAATCCTAAAAGAAATCAACCCTGACTGTTTCCTGGAAGGCCAGATAATGAAACTGAAGCTCAAATACTTTGGCCACCCAATGAGAAGGGAGTTTTGGATTTTTAGATTAAACACGTGTCAATACATTGTATTTTATGAAGAGAATTTGATGTTTGGAGGAAGTTCTTATGAAAGTTTGCTGGGAAAGATTGAAGGTCAAAGAAGACGGGAACAGCAAAGGATCAGATGGTTAGACAGTGGTATCGATGGACAGTTGTAAGAACATATTTATATTGTTGTAATAACATAAGTACATTTTTGTAAGAATATAAGCACATTTGCACTATTCCATCTTAGGTGAGGCATGCAGGGCTTCCTATGCATTGGCACCCTTCCTGTGGAACTCCTCACCCCAAGACATTTATTTTGCTGGCTCATACGCTGCCATCAGGAAATTATTTAAATCTTTGTTTTCCAGGAGGGCAGGAGTTATTTTTATTGCCCTGCAGACAGGCAGTTATTGATTTCATTTTTAATTGCTAGACTTTAATTATTGAATTTATTATTTTTCTCCTAGCAGTAATGATGATGAGAACCTCTTTGGCTAGATGACGGCACACACATTTTAAAGCAAACAAAACCCCCGCTCCCTCTGTTAAAAATGAACAGGGTGCATGTCCAAGAACACTGAAAGAATAATTAGGGAATTCTTCTCCATGTGTTCTGAATGCCAGCCCGCTTTGTTATCAAAATAATTAATTTATTTGATTTAACACATTACCAGGCTGCCTTTGATCCAACTCAGGGTCCCCAAGGTGGTGAACAATCAAAACCATTAAAACAGTTTTTAAAATGCTATTATTCCTCCAATTGCTAAAGGATACAATAGTTTAGCCTCTAAGATACCACACCACCTTTCTCTTTGAGCCTAACCATATTCCTTAGAAATGAGTCCCATTGATTTCATCCTAATTGTTAATGATTTTCTGTTCTTTGGCTCCACCACCAACCAAAAGGGAGGCTGCAACCAAGAAATCAGGAGATTAAAAGGGTGGCCATAGAGGAACTAGAAAAGATCCTTAATTGTAAAGGTGTGTCGCAGGCATCCAAGATCAAGGCCCCAGTCACACGGGCAAGATAACGCAGGGGAGAGGCGTGTCTTTTTGCACCGGTGCAATTAGACACACCACAAAGCGATCAGACGCGACGGCGGCACAGTGCGGTACCATCCATCAGCGCCTGCGCGGCAACACAAACAGCCGGGGGGAAGCTGCGCACCGGCGCAATCACATGGGAGGCTCTCATAGGCGGCCTGTGGCAAAGCGTTTGCCACTACATTTGGTGAGCTAGTTTTTTACTGCACGGCTTCGGCGGCTTGCCACGGGTTCGCCACGGGAGTGCTACGCCTCCCAGATGTTCCCGTGCGATCACGCCCGGATACTCTGTGGGACTCCCGTGCCTTCAGCGGGGCAAATGCTCCGTGTGACCGGGGCCCAAGATAATTCATGCCATAGTATTCCCCCCCTTCCTATGTATGGGTGTGAAACTCAGACAATGAAGAAAGCTGACAGGAAGAAAGTTGGGTTCTAGATCAAATGGATCCTTAATTCTCCCTAGAAGCTAAAATGGCTAAGCAGAAGTCACCATACTTTGGTCACATTCTGAGGAGACCAGACTCCCTGGAAAAGACAAAAATGCTGGGGAAAGTTGGAGGCAGCAGGAAAAGAGGAAAGCCCAACATGAAATGGATTGGCTCAGGAAAGGAAGCCACAAGTCTCCGTCGGTAAGACGTGAGCAAGGCTGTCAAGGACAGCCCCTTTTGGGGGTGCTGAATCCATAGGGGGACCTTAAGTCGGAATGGACTCGATGGCGCATCACACACACATTTGGAGTCACACTCATCTTTGTAACAGAAATCGGATGGAAATTGTGGTTCCATTAATACTATTCTCTTCATATAAGTGGCCAGTTACAAAAATCTACTGGTTTCTAAGTGGTATCAGGGTTTAAAGTGTAAATAAACAGTGTTACTGATTGTAGTAAGTATTATGATTAAATTGCAGTATTATTATTACAATGATAATAATCACCGCATTTCCATCCTCTCCTTTTGGTGAGTTTGATCTTACCAGTTTTCCTTCTTGATCATGTACGAGGGTCCCTCTCCGCTTCGCCGCCGCTGGACTGAGCGGCTTTTGTCCATGTCGGTCCCACAATTCTCAGCATGGCTCTTCCAGTGGTCAGGTGTGACTCTTCCTCCCTCTTTCTGGCGGTGGAAAAGCCCTCATGGCTCCTCCTACAAGAAGAAAAAACAACGAATTGTGGATGGTCTAGAGAATGCACAAAGAGGTTTTTCCCAAAATGCCATCTCGGGAGCAGCCAATGAAATCAATGGGCAGTAGACCAGACCAGGCTAAAGAAAATACTATTTCTCGCATTGCGTATTTGGCACTTGAGACCCAGTGAGCCTCAGAGAAAGGCCACCCACATTTCTTTCTCTAATCATCCTTGGGTGAGCCTCTCCTCTTCCTCACTGCCCCCCTTTAATCTTATGCCTTTTACAGTGCCATCCTAAGGTGGGGGGGGGAGAGAAAGGGCTCAGGGAGCCAACTGAACTTTGCGGCAGCATATGTCCTAGACACGCCAGCGTAAGGGCCAGTTACGATGGTGTAGGTCCCCAGCAGAGCTCCATCACTCTTGGGTGCCAGTGGAGGGTTGTGGCAGCTGCATGTTGGTGCAACCGAGGTGCAGCCTTTTGGGCCTCTGTGGTTGTGGGCAGTTTTAGGGGTGTGGCCAGAGGTAGTTGGCTCCCTGAGCCCTTTCAGCCTGGGAATGCCTGCTGCCAGAGGCAGAGAGTTACACCAACAGAAAACATGGTGTGGCCAATAGTGTTGGATCCCCAAGCATCGAGAATAAATCCACGTTTTCAAGAAAAGCAAAATTTATTTCAAAGCGTTGAAGACATACTCAAACACGTTCTTTGTTAGAACTGGGGATACACAGTTAGGGCGAGCATAATAAAGGAAATTCAAACAGATACATATCCAATGAATAATATTCCCGCTGGCGGGCTAATGAAACGGTTGCGCGCCCAGTCCATGGGAACCAGGCAGAACATCAGACAAAACACAGGTGCAGTTCTCATGAGATAGCAATAGGCAAGCATTACAGCATCTTCTCCCCCACACATCCACCAGTAGTTATCTTATGCATTCCAGCACAGAAGCAGGATAGTATAAACAAGCCGGGTGCAACAGGGTAAGGATATGTACACAGAGGTCACAGAAAACAGAATGGCAGCTTGCTGACATACTGCCCCCCTTAAAATACACTTAAAACACACCTCCCGGGTCGGGCGGGAGATCTCCCGGGCTGGGCGGGAGACCTCCCGGTTTGTCCGGGAACCTCTTGTGGAAACTACGGATCAGGTAAGGGGCCCGAATATCCCCTTCTTCCACCCATTCGCGGTGCTGGGGACCGAAATCAACCCATTCGATAAGGTACCAGAGTTTACCACGTTTCAATTTACAATCAAGGATATCAGCGATCTCAAAATGTTCATCCCCTTCCAAAATGACAGGTGGAGGAGGAGTAACTGCTGGTCTCCAGGGAGACGGGCCAGGATCCTTCTTCAACAGGCTCATGTGAAAAACAGAATGCAGAGCACGTAAATTCTTAGGCAAAACAACATCAACCGCCACATTATTTATGACTTTACGCACTTTGAATGGACCAATGAACTTCCACCCCAATTTCCTGCTAGGTCGCAGCATCTTAATGTTCTTGGTCGAGACATACACAAGATCCCCAGGTTTCAGATCAAACCCCACCACCCTACCCTTGTCTGCCTGGGTCTTGTAAGCAGCCTTGGCTGCGTCAAGCGTTTGGCATAGCAGAGGCCATGCATTTTGCAATGAAGTACACCAAGTATTAGCATCCCCCACGGGACGTTGGCCCATCCCCTCCAGGAAAGGGAGGGGGGGGCTGTCGTAACCAGAAACAGCTTTATAAGGAGACATGCCCGTGGAGCTATGGACAGTGTTGTTATAACAATATTCAGCAAGAGGCAACAATTCACACCAATCATTTTGTTGATAATTAGTAAAACAACGAAGATATTGCTCCAGGGTCTGATTCACTCGTTCTGTTTGTCCGTCAGTCTCAGGATGATACGCGCTGCTGAGCCCTTGTTCCACCCCTAAAATGGAAAGAAGTTCCCTCCAAAACTTAGAAACAAATTGGGTCCCCCTGTCAGAAATTAATTTAGCAGGCAATTGATGAATTTTCACCACGTGAGACATAAACGATTTCGCCAACTTCTGTGCTGTAGGCAAGGAAGGAAAAGGCACAAAATGAGCCTGCTTAGAAAATAAATCAACAACCACCCAAATAACAGTGTTCCCTTTGCTCACAGGGAGATCAGTAATAAAGTCCATGGACACCACTTCCCAAGGCCTCGATGGAGTAGGGAGTGGTTGCAGAAGACCGGGAGGCTTGCCCCCCCTGGGTTTAGTTAAGGCACAGGTCTGACAGGATCGAACAAAAGTCAATAGGTCTTTGCGCATGTGTGGCCACCAAAACTGTCTGCGGATGAGTTGCAGTGATTTAACAAAACTCCAATGTCCTGCCAGTCTGGAACCATGAGCAGAATCCATCACTTCCCTCCTCATTGAAATAGGCACATACAGTTTGTCCCCAGAATAAATCAGACCTTCTGGGCTACGGACATAATCTGGCAATGCACGCAGGGAGGCATTATCGTCATCAGTAAAAGCAGAAACATATTTCTGGACCCAGGCCCCCCCCCATAGGGAAAAGGGAAGGCGAAGTCTCATCAGAGCGAGGAATTGAGCGCGCTTGCGCGCGGGTGACAACAGCCCCCCCCAGGTGGGAGGGGGAGAAAACAGAGTCCATGATGACCTCACGCTGACTGTCATGCTGTGGGAGGCGTGAGAGCGCGTCTGCCAGGGAATTAGCCGTCCCAGGAAAATGACGAAGAGTGAATCGAAACTTAGCAAAGAAGTCCGCCCAACGAAGTTGTTTTGCGTTTAGAGAACGGGGGGATTTCAGCATTTCCAGATTTTTATGGTCAGTCCAGACTTCAAATGGCAGTTGAGCCCCCTCCAACCACTGCCTCCAAGTGGAGAGAGCCAGCCGGATAGCCGACGCCTCCTTCTCCCAAATCCCCCAGTTTCGTTCAGCGTCCGAAATTTTTTTTGACACAAATGCAAGGGGGTGTAAACGACCATCTTCCCCTTCTTGCAAAATAGCGGCCCCCATTGCCACATCCGAAGCATCAGTCTGGACAATGAATTTTTTAGTTTCATCAGGGCGCGCCAGCACGGGCTCAGACGTGAACATACGTTTAAGTTTCTCAAAAGCCTCCGCGCAAGCAGGGGACCATTTAAGTGGGGCGCCTGGTTTGGTAGCATCAAACCCCTTTCCCTTGGTTTTTAACAAATCGGTTAGAGGAAGGGCAATTTGAGCGAAATTCTGGATGAAATTTCTGTAAAAATTGGCGAATCCGAGGAACATTTGCAATTGTTTGCGGGTTCTGGGGGGTTCCCATTCAAGCACAGCCTGTATTTTAGCAGGGTCCATTTCCACCTTCCCCCCGGAGATGCGATAACCCAAAAAGTCAATGCAGGGCTTGTGGAATTCACATTTAGACAGTTTGGCGAACAGGTTGTGCTCATAAAGCCTCTTAAGGACCTGGCGCACCAATTTAATATGCGACGGTAGGTCCTGGGAATACAGCAACACATCATCAAGGTAAAGAACCACCCCTTTGAACAAAAATTCATGTAGGACCTCATTGATTAAGTTCATGAAGACCCCCGGAGCCCCTTGAAGCCCGAAGGGCATAACGAGGTATTCAAACTGCCCCAAGGGGGTATTAAACGCAGTCTTACTTTCGTCCCCCTCCCTAATGCGCACTCGGAAATATGCATCCCTCAGGTCAAGTTTCGAGAAGATTTTGCCTTTGGTGGCCTCTGCTACCAAGTCCTTGATAAGGGGGAGGGGGTAGGCATTGGACAAAGAAACAGCGTTCAAACCCCTATAATCCGTGCACAATCTGAGCCCCCCGTCTTTCTTCTTTCGGAAGAGTACCGGCGCGGCGAAAGGGGAGGAAGCCGGGCGAATGAAACCGCGGGCCAAGTTTTTATCAATAAAATTCCGCAGTTCAACTTTCTCAGCCGGCCCCATCGCATAGATTTTACCTTTAGGCAATTTACAATCAGGCAAGAGTTCAATAGCACAGTCAGTAGAGCGATGGGGGGGCAGTTCGTTAGCTTCTTCTTCGCCAAAAACTTTCGCCAAGTCTCTATACTCTCGAGGCAAAGACGCTAACTCTTCCGGCTTCAAAGTGCCGCAGGGGAACTGCGCGGCAGGCCGGTCTCCCCACGAATCCAACCAGCAGTGATCTACACATTTTGGCGACACGAATTTGACAACCCCTTCTTCCCACAAGATGTAAGGGTCATGGGTAAATAGCCAGGGACTCCCCAGTACCAAATCAAACTGCGACTTAGGGGTAACAATGAAGGTCCTGGATTCCCAATGATCGCCAGCCCCCAACCGCAAAGCCATAGTCTCATGCGTACAAGGTTCCATGGGCGCCCCATCCATTTGGGTAAAAATGATGGGAGATTTCAAGGGGGTTATCCCCGCTTCCAGTGTCAATAACACTCTAGGGCTGATGAGATCCCTCCCACACCCAGAATCAATCAACGCTCTCACCCTGACGTGGGTACCCAGGAGCGGATTCATTAAAGAAACAGTCACGAAAAACAGGGAAGGGGTTTCTCTCACCACCTTGGGCGCAGTGCTGGAATGGCCGTGTCGTTTTGCGCCTCTCACAACAGGCCGTTGTCGTTTTCCGCCGGTTCAACCTCCACCTCCTCTTCTGACTCGGCAGTAGGCGGCTCGGTTCCTTCCGGACCTTGGGCCGCCTGAAGAGCTTTGGAGAATCGTGGTTTGGCCATCCCCGTCTTCCCCGGTAGTGGCGTTTTAGGCTTCGGAGTAGGCGGCTTGTCTTTAGCTTGACGGCTGCCACAATCCACGGCGAAATGCCCCTTCTCCCCGCACTTTAGTCATAGCCCCATCTTCATGCGTAGTTCTCGTGCCGATTCCGACAGGCGTTGAGTCTTGGGTCTGGAGGCGCTGGCAGTGACGGGTCTGTTGGTCGTAGCAGCCAGGTCGAGCTTGATGGTGTTTAGCCGATCCTCTGCATTTTCAGCTTCCTGGGTCCAAGCCATCAGGGAGATAGGATTAACAGTCTTCAAAACCGTTTCGCGGATGTCCGCGTTAAGTCCCAATCGATACATTTCAGCCAAAATGTGATCGGGGTAGTCTCGGAGCTTTGCTGCCTGCTTGTGGAATTCCAGTGTGTATTCGCGAACCGACTTCTTGTTCTGACGATAGGTGCGGAGAAATGCTTTGGCCCTTTGGCTCGCGTTGACATCCTCAAACCGAGCCCGCAGCGCCCACATGAATGCTCGCAAATTCAAAAGTTCTGGACCGCGGTCATTGTGCAGTCCCACATACCATGTGGCGGCGTCTCCTTTCAGTCTCGCCGAGATGACATCAATGAGAGCAGCTTCATTTCGGACGAGGTGTCGGCTCTCTTCTACGAATTTGTGCACCCTCACCGTGAAGAAGGCGAGTTCCTCTGGGTTGCCGTCAAAGGTAGCCTCCAGTAAATCCTTGGGTCTGGGCCGTGGAGTCCTTACCAACGGTCCCAGCTGCCCCGGAACTCCCCCGAGAGGAAGACCCGGAGCAACCGGTGGTCCCGCTGGCACTGGCCTCATCGGTGGCGGCAGACCCGGCGGCAGACCCGGCATCGGCTGTTGCGCAGGTCCTACTTGCTGCGGAGGTCCGGCCGGTGGCTGGGCAGGCACCTGCGGCGCGGGAACTCCCGGTGCTGGGGCGACTTGCTGTTGCGCGGCGTGTGCATCAAGAAAATTAGCCATTCTAATGTCCATCATCCCCGGCAGAGCTTCCATTACATCCTGGAATGCCCTCAACAAGTCCCTCACCGAGTATTCCAGTTCCTCCAGTCGTTCCCCGGTGGTTTCCTCAGGGATCGGTTCTCGACGTTGATAGTCCGGGGGTGGGTCATAGTCTTCTTCCGTTTGGAAGCCCCCGGCTCCCTCCGAATCCTCTACGTGGCCTCGGGGCCCCGATGGCTCGAACATCCACTCCTCGAGGTCTTGCTTGGAACTCCCCTTCTCCGAGGTAGCCCCCGGCTCTGGGAACAATCCCTTGTCAAACAGACTTTCACGTAATCCGCTCCCTCGACGGGAGTACACCTCACGGGTGCCTTGAGTGTTGTACATAGTCCAGTCATCCTGCTGTTGAGTCTTCCGCGGACCCCAGTGCGAAGGGGTCGGAGGCGGCCAAGACAGATGTGCAGGCCGGCGGGGAATCGTTCCCCCCACGGCACCCTCCAGCGAGGCTGCCGTCACCAAAGGAGCGGAGGTGTGTGGGACCGATCCTGAATCCCCCTCCGTTTTCGGTAGGTCTCCCTCAGCTCCGCTCATGATCTTGCCAGATTCGGAACGATAGGAGAAAGGGAGTTCTAACAATATGTTGGATCCCCAAGCATCGAGAATAAATCCACGTTTTCAAGAAAAGCAAAATTTATTTCAAAGCGTTGAAGACATACTCAAACACGTTCTTTGTTAGAACTGGGGATACACAGTTAGGGCGAGCATAATAAAGGAAATTCAAACAGATACATATCCAATGAATAATATTCCCGCTGGCGGGCTAATGAAACGGTTGCGCGCCCAGTCCATGGGAACCAGGCAGAACATCAGACAAAACACAGGTGCAGTTCTCATGAGATAGCAATAGGCAAGCATTACAGCATCTTCTCCCCCACACATCCACCAGTAGTTATCTTATGCATTCCAGCACAGAAGCAGGATAGTATAAACAAGCCGGGTGCAACAGGGTAAGGATATGTACACAGAGGTCACAGAAAACAGAATGGCAGCTTGCTGACAAATAGGCACCCATTTAACGGAAAACTCAAGTTGTCATCCATCCGTCCATCCCCACCACCACTGCAGCCTTGCCAATTGAGCTCAGTGGAGCTCAAGAAGATGTTAACTGCAGGCGCAGCCAATCTCCTCTCTCCCCGAGGCAGCAAAGCCCCCTCCCCAGCACCTAATCAAACCCACCCACCTCACCATACAGCAACTTCAGCCAGGAGATCTGACAACTCAGTAGTTAGGGTGTGCGGCACGGGACTCCATCTCAGAGCTCCCTGCTGGGTGGACTTCGAGCAAGCAGTGAGGCACTTTGGTGGTAGGAAAAACACAGAAAGGGCACTTAGCCCTACAGGGTGAGCGCTTAGCGCTAACGCCCAAGTAAAGGATAAGGTAAAAATAAGGTAAAGAACGAATACCAATCAAAGAGGAAAAAAGTTCTAAGGGAGGCTAAAATCAATGTAAAATAAGTCATATCTCCTGAATACAAGTTTTGTATTACAATACTGTGCTACGAATAAAAAGAGTAGCCTGCAAGAACTCTGCCACAAAAACGGTTATATTTTCATCATCGCTGTTTAGCAAATAAAGCAAACTGTGTGAGTCAGGAAGCTCTATGATGCTACCAAGTAGTGATGATAAAATGCGGTGTTGAATATTTGCATAGTAATGGCATTCCAATGGCATGTGAGACACCGTTGCAACTGACCCGCTTGCACAGGGGCGTAGTCTATTAACAAAAGGGATACTATTAAACCTTGGACCAGTGATAAAGATTCAGCCTAACCTACCTCACAGGGCTGTTCAGAAAAAAAATGGAAGAGAGGAGAACTATGTACACCATCCGGAGCTCCTTGGAGGAAGTTCTCCACAGAAAGTTACAAAAAGCTATATGAAACCACAGTTAAAATTTAATTTGCAGGCACTGCAGCTGGTAAATTCTGGAAACAGAATAGGCACATGTGTTTTATCCAGTGGCACCTTAAAGAATAACAACATTTATTTCAATATGAGCTTTCACGATCATAGCTAGCTTCCTCAGATATGTGGGAGAAAATCAAACTGAGAATTCTACTTAAGGGAAAGATTACCAGGCAGGAAGAGGGGGTGAGACAAAGGTTGGTTGTGAGTCTTTCAAGCGTAAATTGTCCGGGTGAATGACTAGAACACGATAGGCGGTGGAAAGCACAGTCGAGTCACTGCTGACTGTCTTATGGTGATCCCTGGTGGGATTTCCATGGCAAGGGATGCCCTTCCCTGCCTCCGTGTAGCAGCCCCAGACCTCCTCGGTGGCCTCCCCTCCAAGAACTAGCCTGTGCAGACTTTCTTTCGCTTCCATGATCTGATGAGATCAGGCAAACCTGCACTCTCCAGGTCAGGGCAGAACATGATTAGCAGACACAAATTGATAACCAAGGTGATGAAATCAGGGAGTTTGAGGTGTGGAATGGAGTGAAGTCCAATCAGCTTCCATATGCAAAAGACCTTGAAACGCTGGGCGGGACTGCACAAAGCAGCCAGTCAACCCAGCCAGTGTCTTCTGACTGACAGTTCTTGCGGCCAAACACTAAAGGTGTGCATTTTGGAACGTTGGAGCCCACTATGGCTTTATGTATAAGGGAGAGATATACAGCTAAGCATATAGAGATTTTATACATTCTTAAAGTTTTTAAAACGGATATTCTTAACAGGGTTGTTTAACTGAATGTGATCATCCTCTGAGCTCTCTACCTTATCTCTGTTGAGGGAAAACAAACTCTTTATTTTGCTTAGACTGCCCAGTACGGATTCTCAAGATTTAGCAGCTTTCCGTAAAGTCTATAGGACCTTGGTGTCTCATCCCATCAAATCTCCTGCAAGCTGTCTCTATAAAATACACACCATTCTGAATGGGCCTATTCAGCTTACCGTTATAGCGGCTTATTCTCCTATTTGATTACATATGCAAACAGTGACAGATACAATCTAAACAAGATGGCCTTTACAGAGATCTCCCCGTGAGATCTTTGTGCAAGAAGATAATATAATACTGTTCAGGAAAACATATTGCAAGGATAAAAGGTAAAGGTAAAGGTTCCCTTGCTCGAAAGCCAGTCGAATCCGACTCTAGGGTTGTGGTGCTCATCTCCGTTTCAAAGCCGAAGAGCCAGCGCTGTCCGAAAACATTTCCGTGGTCATGTGGCCGGCATGACTAAACACCAAGGTGCACGGAACGCTGTGACCTTCCCACCGAAGTGGTACCTATTGATCTACTTGCAATTTCTTGCTTTCGAACTGCTGGGTTGGCAGGAGCTGGAACTAGAGACGGGAGCTCACTCCGTCATGCGGCACACTCGGGTCTCGAACTGCCGAACTACCGACCTTCCACAGCCTGCAGTTCAGCGTCTTAACCACTTGAGCCACCACAGCAAGGATACGTAGCCACAATAAAACACCCTCACTGACCAGTGCAACATACAAATGAAATGCTTGTGTACTTCATACATTTTGGGACGTACTTTCTCCTGCACAATCCTGTGATGACCGTGGAGATTAGTAGTGGTCCCTGTGAAAGTAAGATCTGAGGCAAGGGCTGAAGACCCTTCAGGGCTAGCAACTTCTCTCTCAACCCCAGTGAGCACCAGCAATTCCAGGGACATGTCGCTAAAATGCGGAGATGTTTGAACAGGTAGTTAAAGAGTGAAGCATCATCCAAGAAAGGGTGGTGAATAATAAGGAGGCTTAAGGGCGAGTCCTTTAATTAGGCCTCGTGTGCTGTCTACACTTAAGCAGAAAGAGTGCACGGGCTCCAGGTCCTTCTTCCCAGTCCAAATTAAATGAAGTCTCTACCTGAAACTTAAATCTGACAACAGGGACTAGAAGAAGAAGTCCTTTACTTCCAACGACTGTAATCCTCACTAGTCTTTTCAGCTCTTACAGGCCTGTTCCTGGCGGCAGTTCTCTCTCTTAGACCTCTTTCTGTTTTCTGTCCCTTTTTCTTCCCTCTCCCTCCTCCTGTTAGAGTCAGGACTGTTGGGAGAGATAGTTCCTCAAAAATTCCATCATAATCCTTTTAGATTCCCGAAGAACTCATCTGATTCCACGGGGGGGGGGAGGTGTGTGTGTTTTTCCTTTGTTCATTTTCAATAGAATTCAAATTTTATATACTATTTTACGAGTTTAAAACGAATGCGCATATTAAAGGTGTATAAAATCCATTTATACTTAGATCTTCTGGATATTATCTAAGCCATAGTGACATAGTGCTTTCTTAGATTCATAGAATCATAGAGTTAGAAGGGATCTCCATCCAGGGTCATCTAGTCCAACCCCCTGCACAATGAAGGAAATTCACAAATTCATCCCCCCTAACCCCCACTGACCACTGTTCCACACCCAGAAGATGACAAGAAACGTCCAGGATCCCTGGCCAAACTGGCCTGGAGAAAAATTGCTTCCTGACTCCAAAGTGGCGATCAGCATTTCTCTGGGTGTGTGAGAAAGGGCCACGAGAACTAAGCACTGAGGAAACCCTTCCTACCCTCCCTCTCATGATCTGCCTAAGTTCACACAATCAGCATTGCTGTCAGATGGTCATCTAGCCTCCATTTGAAAGCCTCCAAAGGAGGAGAGCCCACCACCTCCCGAGGAAGCCTGTTCCACTGAGGAACCACTCTAACTATCAGGAAGTTCTTCCTCATGTTTAGCTGAAAACTCTTCTGATTTAATTTCAACCTATTGGTTCTGGTCCGACCATTTGGAGCAACAGAAAACAACTCCACACCATCCTCTAGATGACAGCCCTTCAAGTACTTGAAGCTGGTTATCATATCACCTCTCAGTCATCTCCTCTCCAGGCTAAACATACCCAGCTCCTTCGACCTTTCCTCATAGGGCTTGGTCTCCAGACCCCTCACCATCTTCATTGCCCTCCTCTGGACATGTTCCAGCTTGTCTATATTCTTCTTAAATTGCGGTGCCCAAAACTGAACACAATATTTTAGGTGAGGTCTAACCAGAGCAGAGTAAAGCAATATTATGATCACTTCATGTGATCTGGAGACTATACTTCTGTTGCTACAGCCCAAAATTGCATTTGCCATTTTAGCTACCGCATCACACTGCTAACTCATGAGTCAGTGTATGGTCTATGGCACATACTACTGCCAAGACAAGTCTCCCCTATCCTATAATTATGTATTTGATTTTCCTTACCTAAATGTAGAACTTTACATTTATCCCCATTGAAATTGATTTTATTTGTTACAATCCAGTTTTCCAGCCTGTCAAGATTATCCAGTATCCTACACCAAACTGGCTTTTATGGCAGTTTGTGAAGAGCAGAAAATAGGTTAAAATGGCTCTGAGCCATTTAAATCCAAGCTTTCCGCTCTTCGTGAAAAACAGCTTTGAGCCATTTCACCCCCAGCTTTCTGCTCACTGCAGCTTTTGGTGATGAGCAAAAAGCAGGGGTTAAATGGCTAGGAAGCATTTCACCCCCTGATTTCTGCTGGCCATGTTTTCCAAATCTTAGATTGTTGATCTAACTCGATATTATGTCCTAAATTTTGTGCCTATTTAACCATAGAGGACTTAACCACCTCATCTTGTGTTTTCATTTCTAACATCATAACATACAATTTTTAATGAGTTTTTCATCGGTATGAATCAATATTTTATCAATGTCTGTCAACTTTTCATGAAAACCCGTTTGTTTATCCTTAGCATATCTAGACTCTAATTGTGTTCTTTCCCACCAACTCCAGTATCTTGTTTTTTAAGATTTTCTGTTGATTTCAACTTATTTTTATTGTCCAACAAATCTTCGTATCTCCACACTGGGTTTTTAAAAAATAATTTGGGATTCACAAACTCTTCAAGTGGTGAGACCCATTTTGGTATCTCAGTATTTAAAAGTCTTAGTTTCTTCCCATGTCTTCAATAAGGATCTTCTAAGAATGTTCTAGATAGGCTGGAACAGCGGTCTGAGACAAATAAAATGAATTTCAATAGAGATAAGTGCAAAGTGCTACACGTAGGTACAAAAAGTGAGTGACACAGAATTTTGGACTTGATGGGCCATTGGCCGGTTCCAACAGGGCTTCTCTTATGTTCTTGTGTTCACACCTGACTTATGGCAACCCTGTAGGGTTTTCAAGGCAAGAGATGTTCATAGGTTGTTTGCCATTGCCTGCCTCCACAAGATAATGTAAAACATGTGGCCCTTCAACAAATAAATGTTATTTATTTCTTAGAATCACAGAATCGTAGAATCACAGAGTTGGAAGGGGCCATACAGGCCATCTAGTCCAACTCCCTGTTCAGTGCAGGACCAGCCTAGAGCACCCCTGAGAAGTCTTTGTCAAGCCGCTGCTTAAAGACTGCCAGTGAGGGAGAGCTCACCACCTCCCTAGGCAGCTGATTCCATTGTTGCACAATTCTTACTATAAAAAAAGTTTTTCTTAATATCCAGCCAGTACCTTCCCACACTTAATTTATAACCATTATTGTGAGTCCTCTCCTCTGCCGCCAACAGGAACAGCTCCCTGCCCTCCTCTAAGGGACAGCCCTTCAAATACTTCAAGAGAGTAATCATGTCCCCCCTCAACCTCCTCTTCTCCAGACTGAACACTCCCAAGAAGTCCCTCAAGCCTTTCCTCACAGGACTTGGTCTCCAGGCCCTCAATCATGCTTGTTGCTTTCCTCTGCACCCACTCCATGCTGTCCACATTATTTTTGAAGTGAGGCCTTCAGAACTGCACACAATACTCCAGGTGCAGTCTGACCAATGCAGTGTACAGCGGGACTACGACATCTTGTGCTTTGGATGTTATGCCTCTGTTGATACACACCAAGATCACATTAGCCTTTGTTGTCGCCGCATCACACTGGCTGCTCATATTTAACTTAGTCCACCCTTACCCCAAGTGTATCACCCATCCAGTATGCATGTTCCTCATCTTTGTTACGCAGATGTAGAACTCAGCACTTATCCTTGTTAAATTGCATCTTGTTCACATCTACCAACTTTTCCAGTGTGTTCAGATCTCACTGAATTCTATCTCTATCTTCTTCTGTTTATTTAAAACATATTACTTGTCTTTCTCCTTTGTGGAATCCAAGGTGGCTTACAACATAAATTAAAAAAACATTATAAAAACCTAATAAAATATAGATTAACCAATTATTTAAAAACTCCAATTAGGACTGCCAATAATTAAAACCTAAATCAGTCAAATGCAGTCCTAAATAAAACTTTTAACTGCCTCCTGAAAATCAGTAGTGAGGGGGGCCAAGCACAATTTCCAGGGGTGGTTTTTCCGTAATTGTGGGGCTACCTCTAAAATGGATGTACACTTGGTTTGTTCCATGGAAGAACAGCTCTGCTTCAGGATTTGGTGGGCCTTTTCAAAAAAAGATGGCACTCACTCCACGGCTTGTGGAGAGCCACATTCACAATTACCATAAGCCAAAGCAGCCATATTCATGGCATGAGGTCTATACCTCAGGGAGCCTTGCAGCATACCCATTCTTTTGGCACGGTTGTTTCAAGGTGGGAGGCACCTTCCACTCTCAGTCCCCACTGGGCAAAGGCCTTGCCCACTTTCCTGAAATGGGGGCAGGTGCTACATGAGGGAACAGTGCTCAGAAGAGCCACAAGTAGCATGTCAAAGAGCCAGATGTGGTTCCTAAACCACTGACTATCATTATACTAAGTAGAGGCTATGGAGGGAGTGGAAACAGACTGAAGTCAGTGTATGGAACCCCAGGATTTCACTGAAGCTATTGAGTTGCGCCGATGTAATTTTGGAAATTGAGTTCCGTTTCACTAGCTGCTGTTGAAGATAATTGAAACGTCTTGATTTATATCTGGGAGAGATGTATGGCTGTTATTCTTTCCACAGTGGGCGTCTTCTGCCGCAGTTACTTTCTGTTTGGAGGTCTATGGACACTATTTATGTACAAAATTACAGAGGAGCCTACTGTTTGTTTTGAACATGTTCTTTTTGTAAATAATGCTTATTTGTTATGAGCAATCTGTTGGATATGTGTTTATACATTCTATTGGGTTATGGCCACTAACCCATCTTTGTACTTTAATGAATGTAATGTACAGTTTTGATCATATGAATGAATGAATTTTATTGTTACGGCACCCAGCCAGCAAAAGTTTTGATCATATATACTTGCAAATTGTTGATGGTCTTCCCTTGGCGGGTGTTATTTGTGACTATACTTGTACGCTAAATGTTTCCTTTTATTTATTTATTTATTTTACGACTTGTATCCCACCCTACACATAGTGTCTCAGGGCGGCTAACAATTAAAGTTAAAAATATAAGAGAATAAAACAATGTTACATAGCATATTAAAAACGGTGCTACAATAAATTACTTAAAATACCCAAGATGCGCAACAATCACATTGATGGCAGATTTCTTAAAGACATGAGCACCAGGACTGATTGTTTCCAGGCTTCAATCGGGCGACACCCACCACTCCCTCACATTGCGGTAGGTGGAAGATAGTGTCTCGGTAATGGAATAGTGGTGGTGGCGGCTCCTACTCAAAGGCCTGGCGGAAGAGCTCCATCTTGCAGGCCCTGCGGAACTGTACAAGGTCCTGCAGGGCCCGGATCTCTTCCGGGAGCTCATTCCACTAGGTAGGAGTCGCCACCGAAAACGCCCTGGCTCTGGTGTGGGACAGCTTCACGACACGGGGGCTTGGTACTTCAAGGCGATGGAGATTCCTCGATCGCAGTGCTCTTGAGGAAACATACGGGAAGAGGCGGTCCCTTAGGTAAGCCAGACCCTGGCCATTCAGGGCTTTAAAGGTAAGCACCAGCACTTTGAAGCGAATCCGGTATGCTATTGGCAGCCAGTGCAGCGCTTGCAGCACCGGCCAGATGTGGTCTCGCCTGGAGAGGCCCATCAACAGCCTAGCTGCAGCATTCTGCACTAGCTGCAGCTTCCGGATTTGCGACAGAGGCAGCCCCAAGTAGAGAGCGTTACAGTAGTCCAGCCTCGAGGTGACCGTCGCATGGATCACAGTGGCCAGGTCTTCACGGTCGAGATAGGGGACCAACTGCCTGGCCAGCCACAGGTGGTAGAAGGCTGACCTGGCAGTGGCTGCCACCTGGGCACACCCAAACTCCTAACCTCCCGCACGGGCACTAGTGGTACCCCGCCGAAGGTCGGGAGAGGGTGCCCCAACTCTCGGCCAGTCCGACACAGGCCCAGGACCTCCATCTTTGCCGGGTTTAATTTCAACCGACTCAGTCTGAGCCAACCAGCCACGGCCTGCAGCGCCTGCACTAGGTCATCAGGACCAGAGTCCAACTGGCCGCCCAACATCAGATAGAGCTGGGTATCATCAGCGTATTGATGACACCCAAGCCCACACCTCTGGGCAATCTGGGCAAGGGGGTGCATGTAGATGTTAAACAACATCGGAGACAGCACGGCTCCCTGGGGCACTCCACATTCCAAGGGGTGCCTTTGGGACTGCTGATCTCCCATCGCCACCCTCTGTCCCCGACCTTGGAGAAAAGAGGTAAGCCATTGAAGGGCACCACCAGCTCTCTTCAGAACCCCACAGGTGATTGACGCAAAGATTGCAAGATAAACGTCAGATCCTTTCTCGTGGTTGATAGGTATTGGAGCACCCCCAGACACCGGCAATAGTCAACAAACACCATTGCAACTTCTACAACTGCAGTCAAGCTAATACTCCAGATGTCAATTGCCCCACTAGCTTTGCAAAATAATCACATTTCTCTGCAAAAAATCTCTTGTCATCTAAGTGGTAGGAAAATGGGATATCCCGGGAAAAGCTTCACCGGATGGAAGCAACAACTGCATATGTGTTGAAGTGTCCACTGTTGTATAACAGGCCTAAGGCTCGTGTTACTTTTGTAACAGAAATTTAAAGTTTGAACTGGAATTTAATTTTTCTATCTGCCACAGCTTGGTTTTGCAATTATCAAGAACAAGCCAGTATCATCTCCTTGGCAACAAGACTTCATGGCCTTTTTACAACATTACTTGAATCTTTCTGAATGCTTCTCACACTCTGAGGGAAACTCAGTTTTACATTTGATCTGAAACAACCAAGTCATTTCTGAAAAGTACAGAAACATTCTGGCTACTCAATATCCCCTCTTATCACCCAGCCACAGACATTCTCCATTATCCCCATGAATCATCTCAGTTATCCAATCAATTATTTTCCTTTTAAGGCCAAACATCACCTACTATCGCACGTGTGAAAGCCCCAATCCTTGCTGCTCCTAGAAAAGGAGGCGACAATTTGGAACAGCAGCAGAGTGCGTTGCTTGTGATCTGAAGGGATAAGGGCAGGGCTCGGGGACTAAGGAGAACTGCTTTGCTAATGGGCCACGCAGATGAGTACACGCTCCTCCCCCCAGAAGACAATGTTGCACGAGAGAAGAAGAAGAAGAAGAAGAAGAAGAAGAGACTGGATTTATACCCCGCCCTTCACTTGGAGTCTCAGATCGGCTTACAAACTCCTTTCCCTTCCCCTCCCCACAACAGACACCCTGTGAGGTGGGTGGGGCTGAGAGAGCTCTGACACAAACTGCTCTTTTTCGAGGACAGCTCTTATCAGAACTATGGCTTGCCCAAGGTCATCCAGCAGGTGCGAGTGGAGGAGGAGGAGGAGGAAGAAGAAGAGGAGGTGGAGGAGATTGTATTCACACCCCGCCCTTCACTACCCAAAGGTGTCTCAGAGTGGCTTACAAACTCCTTTCCCTTCCCCTCCCCACAACAGACACCCTGTGAGGTGGGTGGGGCTGAGAGAGCTCTGACACAAACTGCTCTTTTTCGAGGTCAGCTGTGCCAGAGCTTGTGACTGACCCAAGGTCACATCAGCAGGTGCACGTGGAGGAGTGGGGAATCAAACCCAGTTCTCCCAGATTAGAGTCCGCACACTTAACCACTACACCAAACTGAAAAAAGCAGCCAATTCCTGCTATCAGGGCCAGCCACCAGGATCATACCACGTCTATTTTGCAGTCTTTGCATCCATCACCTGTTGGGTTTTGAAGAGAGTTGCCAACCTCATGGTGGTGAAAATAGATATAACTCACTGAAGAAAAAACACTATTCTGTAAATTTTAACACATTTTGTTATGCTTTTTATATTGCCAGAGTGAAGAGCTTGGGAAAACTAAGGCTTCTTGGTCTGGTTTTTTTCTTTTCTTTCCTTCACAGCTCCATTAAGACACCTTAAAGTGAGAACACCACTAAAAGAATCCAGGAACATGGCCAGGACTGTGTTCATAATATTTACATCAAGATATTATCTTTGACCACAGACCTACATATATTTACTCATACTTACAAAATGTATTTTACACAATGAATGTTACTTATGATAGATATTTGCAATATAAAAAGCATAACAAAATATGTTACAGAACGGTGTCTTTTCTTCAGCATTCTATATTTTCCCCCTCTATATTCACACCGAAGCCTGTTTGGCTTTTGTTTTTTTTACCTCCAGGGGGTGGCTGGAGATCTCCTGGAATCACAACTGATCTCCAGATGACAGAGGCCTGTTCCCCTGGAGGAAATGGCTGCTTCGGAGGGGGGGCTCTCTGTGGCATTGTGCCCTGTGGGGGTCCCTCCCCTCTTCAGTTTGGTGTTGTGGTTAAGTGCGCAGAGGACTCTAATCTGGGAGAACCGGGTTTGATTCCCCACTCCTCCACTCGCACCTGGCTGGATGGCCTTGGGCAAGCCGTAGTTCTGATAAGAGCTGTCCTTAAAAAAGAGCCGTTTCTGTCAAGAGCTCCCTCAGCCCCACCCACCTCCCAGGGTGTCTGTCTGTTGTGGGGAGGGGAAGGGGGAGGAGTTTGTAAGCCGCTCTGAGACACCTTTGGGCAGTGAAGGGCCATGGGGTACAAATCCAATCTCTTCTTCTTCTTCTTCTTCAGGCCCCGCCCTCCCCAGGCTCCACCCCCCAAAACCTCCAGGTGTTTCCCAACCCGGAGCTGGCAACCCTTGACCTCTATGGCTTCTGACCTGTCGCCAGCCTCGGGCCCCAGTGGCCGGAGAGAAAGGCATGCTCATCGATGTCTGTGTCCAGAGGGGTGGTCCCTTGGAAGTGACCAGTCAGTCTCCAAGCCCTTAAAAGCAGCTCTCTGCCCTGTCTCCAGCACGGCTGGGATCACTTTCCTTTTAAAGTGACTGCAGCTTCTTCTCCCCCCCCCCTTAGGCTGAGGAGGGGGCAACAGCCCTGTGCCTCTTTGCTCCGGATGGGGGTACCCCCGGCATCCTTCCCCTCCTGCCTTGCCACCGCCTCTCTCACATCCCCCCCCCCCAGCTCTGGACAGAATTGGGCTGTTGATGACTCTTTTCTCCTGCATCAAAGCTGCTATTTGCTCCAGGGATGCAAAAAAGAGAAAACAGAGAAAAGATTGTGAGCGCAGGTCGACATGGAGAGTCATACATTTTAGACTGGAGAAAATACTTGACCTTGATTGTTTGTTGGATGCTCTGTCCGTTTCCTTTACTGAAGGAAGGACAGGATTGCCGAAACATGGGAGTCAACCAGAAGTCCCGTCTCGTTTGCACTTTGGACACTGTGCAGATTTTGATTAATTTTACTTCTAAATTTCCCTTGGACTTCTCCCTTATGAGGGTTTTCTGCATGCCACTTTGAGACCGATGGAGACATCTCTGTATTTCTGTACTGAATGTCTCCTACGGAACACTGGAAATAACTCATACGTAACAATAACACTTTGAGTATCTATAATCATTTCTGCTTTTGCCTGTATCGATAGCCCCGTATTTCACAGTGGTGGTTTCCGCTGCTGCGATGTCCATGCTGCCATGTTGCCCCTTGCTCCGCCCACCAAGCTGCCATTTTTAACTGTGAGCTCCTTCGACTCTTGGGGGGGAATTCAGTAGCTCCCAGAAACGTAGAGTCTGTTCTCCACTGATTTAAAGACATAAATCTGGGGGTCCTGGGAGCTTGCACCGGGAGCTTTCCCAACAAGTCCTGTCCTGCTTGGGCTTCTCGGAACAGGAGCACCTGCTGCTGAACTCTTTGCTCTTGCTGTCCGGTTCCCGCAGGCAAGCTTGCCGCTGACGTCTAGGGCCCAGCAGAGAATCCTGGCAACAAAATGGGAAACAGAACCTCCGCCCCGCCCCCAGAGGCCAGCACTCTACCGCCATATTCCCTCACCATCTCTCCCTTTTTCTTTCCTCTCCTTAGCCCAACAGTGCTAGTTAAGGGAGGCAGATGAAAAGGAATCAGTCACACACGTCGTACATGAACGTAGAGGCCGAATGGTCTCACGGTTAGGAGGTCAGGCTAGGATCTGGAACACAAATCCCTCCTGGGGCAAAGAAACGCACTGTGTGACTCTCGGCTTGTGGCTCTCTCCTGGCCTCATGTAACTCACAGGACAGCTGATCACGTCGCAAACTGCTTTGGGTCCCCATTGGGGAGAAAAGCAGAGCACGAGTATCTAAATAAACGCCACAGGTGAAAGTGCACGGTGGCTCTTTCCAACGCCCCGATGTTCTAGTGCACACACTTGGGCTAGTGGAACGTGGATATTAGGGTTAAGTAAAAATACTTCTGCTCACTTTGATTCAAAGAGTAACTCAAACCAAACTGCGGGCTTTCCTACGAGAAAAATAAACCTGGAAACTGGTTGGGAGACCAAAACACTATCCAAGCCCTTGTTTCCCTCCTGATCAGCTGGTTTTCCCCGTGGGCCAGACAGCATGATCCACTGATATCCAAAAATAAAGCCCCCCTTTCCCTCCAAGGTCACCTTCTGGCCATCCCTTGCCATGCTGAAATTGCCCGGCTGGTTGCAAGAGCGTGAAGCGAGCCTGCAGTGAAATGTGCCGAGAGGTCTGAAATTATTCCAGATGAAGACATAGGCTTTTATCAATAGAGCTGCCAAAGTCGTGAATATTTATGTCATTAGGAACAAACAGGGCTGCACTTGTATTACAATGGACTGCTGAATGCCAGCTGGTAACCATGGAAACCAGTGGGCATCATCCGCTAGCCACATCCATATGCAACTTGGTGTGTTTCCAAATGGAACCTAATGCAAAAAACCTGCTCTTTACACTTCCAACAGGCTGTAAACAAAGATGCTCCTGTAATTAGTATGTATGTTCAAAGAAAGATCCCGTCAACAGGGATTTCTGCAACTACCCATTCATGACTAACTGATCAAAACAGGACATCTAGGTAAGCAAGAAAAATCGCCTCCACAGGAGGGCTTGCCCGTGGGTCGTCATTCCGCTCAACAACATATCACCAAACCGCACACGAGCCGGTGGGCTGGGCTCACACTGCTGCCCTGCAAAAGACACCTATCACAACAGCCTCCATCAACCCAGAAAGCTGGCAACATTACAACTATAACATGGAAGTTTTATTACCGGAGACAAAGGAGGCGCCCAATTAAACGGACAATGGACCATCCTCCTCTCTCTGGTTTTTACAGCAATTGTTTAACTCCCCATTTTCTAAGGTACATTGAAATGATCCCATTCTCTCATACTTCAGCCAGAATGGGAATAGCCTGCGGCATTTTGATGAGGCTGACCCTTTACAATGGCTACAGATGAAACAGTCTGTGTGCCGGCTTCTTAGTAAACCTGCCTTTCTGGGGCTAAGCATGGAAGCCAATGCCAAAGGCTTCTGCTGGTCTCAGATACTTGCTAGAGCTTTGGGCTGCCATGTTTGGATGTTCCTTGGCAGCAAACCCCTGCATGAAGAATTATAGAGCCACAGAGAGGACTTCAGCCTAGCCTTCTGTCTGAGGTGCTATTTTTCTATGAGCAAGGATTGTGGGAAGTGACATTAAAGGAGTGGTCTCTCCCTTTCAGTCCTAAGTAGTGTAGTCCAGGAAAAGAGTCATTGCTTGGGTCTGCTGCTTGCATTGACTCTGCAGGGGTCTCAGCGGAGCACACACGGACAAGAGACTGCAGCCTGCTCCAAGGGGGGTGGTTTGGCTCCTTTCCTATCCTCAGAGGTGGAGCCACATTGAACTGTGTCATTTGAAGGATGGTGTGCCAGACCCTTCACAGAAGAAGAAGAAGAGGAGGAGGAGGCTGAGAGAGCTCTTGGCAGAAATGGCCCTTTCTTCAAGGACAGCTCTTATCAGAACTACGGCTTGCCCAAGGTCATCCAGCCAGGTACATGTGGAGGAGTGGGGAATCAAACCTGGTTCTTCCAGATTAGAGTCCGCGCACTTAACCACTACACCAAGAAGAAGAAGAAGAGGAGGAGATTGGATTTATATCCCACCCTTCACTACCCAAAGGTGTCTTAGAGCGGCTTACAAACTCCTTTCCCTTCCCCTCCCCACAACAGACCCCCTGTGAGGCAGGTGGGGCTGAGAGAGCTCTTGACAGAAACTGCTCTTTTTTCAAGGACAGCTATTATCAGAACTACGGCTTGCCCAAGGTCATCCAGCCAGGTGCAAGTGGAGGAGTGGGGAACCTAACCCGGTTCTCCCAGATTAGAGTCCGCGCACTTAACCACTACACCAAGAAGAAGAAGAGGAGGAGGAGGAGATTGGATTTATACCCCACCCTTCAAAACGCAAAGGTGTCTCAGAGCGGCTTACAAACTCCTTTCCCTTCCCCTCCCCACAACAGACCCCCTGTGAGACAGGTGGGGCTGAG
Source organism: Gekko japonicus (assembly GCF_001447785.1). Taxonomy (NCBI): domain Eukaryota; kingdom Metazoa; phylum Chordata; class Lepidosauria; order Squamata; family Gekkonidae; genus Gekko; species Gekko japonicus. The sequence continues at coordinate 880,381 of NW_015169186.1, read as the reverse complement.
AGAGCTCTTGACAGAAACTGCTCTTTTTTAAGAACAGCTCTTGTCAGGACTACGGTTTGCCCAAGGTCATCCAGCCAGGTGCAAGTGGAGGAGTGTGCGCGCACACACACACGTATTGCCAACAATCACAGCTTACAAAACTTACAATACACTCAACATGTTTCCCCATATTATGAGATTGTGTGACTATTTCCCATTTTTCACAGTGGCTGATAACACTAGTGCTTATCAATATGGAAAACAGAGCTTCCCAGCTGCTTGTCAGTTTCAAAAAATGTCTGGTCAATTTCAACAGTGGGTTTTTCCCCTTTACTTGCATTCCTTTCTGTTACCTTTCATTCAACAAACAAATGTTAAAATGCATGCACAAAACCTGAAGCACGAGGATTTAAATGGAAGGTGCTTGCATAATTTTTTTAAAAAAAACTTTGGACTTCACCCCCACACGTCACAAGTGACATTCCACCCTGATTTAGAAAAGTATGTTTTTAAAATTGTAGTTGCAGATTAAATACACTGGAGGAAAAAGAATGCTGCATAAGGTGGACACAGAATCCGAAGTCAAGACTAAAGGCTTACTACTACTCTGAAAATCTGCAGTAAGATGTGCATGCGTAATGGGCCAAAGAGTCTTCTAGTGAGCCACTGGTCTTTTCTTTTGTCTTGGTTGTGTTGGGGGCTTGAACAATTGTTTCTTTGGGTCACGGAGTCTCACTGCAAGACAGTTTAAGAACAGAGAGCCAGGGTTTTCTCCGTGGAAGCTAATGACATCTCATCTCATGCAATAAAAGCTGGCAATACAAAAAGCTTTCTTTCCATTAAAGTCCTATCGATTTTCCTAGCCCTTGTCAAGAAACTCTTCTCTACTCCACAATGTAATGAATGGTGACATGAGAACATGTAGTCAACTTCTCCAATACTCGATCTGCTTTCCTTGAACTCTTAAGGGCTGCTTTCCAAGCAGTGAAGAAAAATAAAAACAGCAAGATGGCCAAAAATATTCATGAGCAACAGAGTCAGTGAAACTTCCTTCAATGCCTAAGTTTCTATGTTGCTATTCCAGGTGAAAATTGTAGATGGCTCTCAGTTTGCAGGCAGCAATTTGTTTGCAGACTCCAAGAAGATGGCAGCACGTCCATTTAACAAACGTTCTTTTTGAATTACAGCTTTGTGTGGTAAGACATAGTCCAATAGGAAGAAAAGCTTCCAGTCCATTAGCCTCAAGTAAAACGATTTTTAGTTTGTTTCAGTAGAAAAGAGCACGAATCCAATAGGACCTTAAAGACTAACAAAATTTGTGAAAGGGTATGAGCTTTCCTAAGTCACTGCCAAGGCCCCCTCTAAGCTGTGGAGTCGGGTGAGCAAAAATTCTACTTTGTGAGCTACTGGCCTTAAAGTTGTGATCCAGCAATTTGGCTACTGCATACATTAGTTTGCCCTGGAGCCATCCTTTCTGAGCTAAGGCAAAAATGTGTGAGCCAGAGGCTAAAAAACTGTGAACTTGCCCACCCTGACTCAGCTTAGAGGAAACACTGGTCACTGCTTACTTCCTCAGATACAGCCACCTAATCACAGCCAACGTATGACAACCCCACAGGGTTTTCAAAGCAAGAGACCTTAAGAGGTGGTTGGCCATGGCCTACCTCTGAGTGGCAACCCCGGACTTCCTGGGTGGTCTCCCCTCCAAATACTGACCAGGACCAACCCTGCTTAGCTTCTGAGATCTGACAAGGTCAGACTAGCCTGGGCTATCCAGGTCAGGGTAGGAAAACCATCACTACTTCATTTAATACAAATTCCAACATTTAAAAAAATATATTTAAAATATTTGTCCAATATCCTTTAAGGAAGAACCTGCTAGGAAGTTTTTTATAAAATGCTAAATCATAGTAGAAAAGGTTTGTATCCCCACTAAACCAGAACCAGTTTGGTGTCGTGGTTAAGTGCGCGGACTCTAATCTGGGAGAACCAGGTTTGATTCCCCACTCCTCCACTGTACAGTTGACAGTGAGTTGAGTTGAGTTGAGGATGACCTTGGGCAAGCCATAGTTCTGGCACAGCTGTTCTTGAAAAAGAGCAGTTTCTGTCAAGAGCTCTCTCAGCCCCACCTACCTCACAGGGTGTCTGTTGTGGGGAGGGGAAGGGAAAGGAGATTGCAAGCCACTCTGAGACTCCCTTGGGTAGTGAAGGGTAAGGGGTATGAATCCAACTTCTTCTCTGCCACTGAGTGGACTCTAATCTGGGAGAACCGGGTTTGATTTCCCACTCCTCCACTTGCAGCTGCTGGATGACCTTGGGCAAACCATAATTCTGACAAGAGCTGTTCTTGAAAAAGAGCAGTTTCTGTCAAGAGCTCTCTCAGCCCCACCTACCTCACAGGGTGTCTGTTGTGCGGAGGGGAAGGGAAAGGAGTTTGTAAGCTGCTCTGAGACTTCTTTGGGTAGTGAAGGGCGGGGTATAAATCCAATCTCTTCTTCTTCTTCTCTAAACATATAAGGTTGGTGGGCAAATATAGACAACATGGAACCAGGAAACATTTTAGCAAATCTGTGATAATTTTTTTAAAAACACTATAAACCAACTACAGTACATTAAAAGTCAGGTATATTCTGCTAGAGATGAGGACAAAATGAAACTCTTCTTGGAGAGCATGATTTTCACTTTGCCATCTTACAATGGAACACTGACATCTCTATATATAATAATTGTGTTTTGGGGTGGCACTTTGCAGCTCTCCCATTGGCTGTGCAATGCACTCCCTCAGCCATTGGCCCATCAGCCACCACTCAAGGCCACCACTCAAGAGTATTCCCATGTCTGCTCCTCTTCCCCGCCCACTCTCCCTTCAGCCATTCTGCCCTGTTAGAATTACTTGCAAACGGCTTTCTCTCTTGATGAAGACACTTCTCCTGCTTGCCTCCTGTGTGGGACTTAACTTTTCCCTCAGTGGCTGTTGGTAGGTGTAACAAAATGGCAGTTAGCTGTGTTTGTAAGATGGCTGTTGTCTGTGTGGTTGTTTGTTTAAAATGTCCCCCCATAAGGTTTAATTGAGCTGTAGTTCCAGAGAAGGGCCTGCAGGGGTATCGCTCACTGGGTTGACTGGGGCTTCCTCATCTGCTGGTCCACAGTTCCCAGCTGCCCCAAGGCCAAAAAGTGCGGGGAAAGAGAGACTGCCCCAATGGGCAGGGCAGCATCAATATAGACTCCAGCCCATCCAGGGAGGAGGCAGTCTTCGTCCTACAGGAGGTTATGAAATGCTCCTGCTGCCTGTGCTGATGAGGCTGTCCAGGCCACAGGCCACAGACATGGGGGGACCCAGGGAAGCAGCAGAAATTGAGCCACTCCACAGTAGGCTGGACTGGGGAATGAATGGAAGTTTCCCTGCTCTCTTGGACAAAAGAGAATCTGAAGCAGAGCCAGAGGCTGGTCCAACGAGAGATTCTATCCTGAGCCCACAACCTCCAGAGGTAGAGAGTATTGTGTGTAGGTATTGTGTGTAGGAAAAGAGGATTGTGTTTAACTCCTGTTGATTTATGCCCTGTTGGTTCGCAGTGTGTGCTTACTCCTACAGTGTGTGTGTGCTCCATAACTGTGTAAATAGTAAAATAAATTCTTTTATTTGCGCTAATAATCTGTGTTGTGCTCTGACCACATAGTCTCCCCCATGCTGCACAATAACAAAGGGAGGGGGTAGCCCAAGGAAGCAAGGAAAGGCCAGATCCTTGGGTTGCCAACTTTCCAGGGATTCTCCAAAGATTAGTGATTCCATCCCCAAATAGGGAGATTCAGCCAGAGGGGTCTCACTGTCCCTCTAAAAAGGCAGTGACCATTGGAGCCTGTTTTGCCACAAGGCAACCAAGCTTGATTCAGACAAAGGAAGGAAACCCTTTGCAGGCCTTTGTGGGGAACTCATTGGGGCCAGTCTTGCTAGGGTTGCCAGCTCCAGGTAGGCAGCTTCCTTGAGATTTTCTGGTAGAGTTTATGGAAGCCAGGGTTTGGGGAGGGGAGGGGCCTCAGCTGAACAAAATGCCATGAAGCCCACCTTCCAAAGCAATTATTTTCTCGGGGGGGGGGGAAGAGATCTGTTGTCTGGAGTTCAGTTGTAATACCTGGTGATCTTCAGGCTCCACCTGGAGGTTGGCTACCCTAGGCATAGCAGTCAGTGCTTCAGATCAGGATCTGCTAGATCCAGGTTCTTGCTGTAGAAGCTGAGTGGGTGATTTTGGACCAGTCACAGACTTTCAGCCTAACCTACCTCACAGGGTTGTTGAGCAAGTCAAAAGGGGGAGAGGAGAATGATGTAAGCTGCTTTGGTCCCCATTGGAGAGAAAGACTACTTTTCCTCCTGGGAAACCATTGTTGCCAATCTCCAGTTGAGGGGTGGAGATCACTCAGAATTACAACTGATCTCCAGGAGGAAGGGCAGAAGTCAGCTGCAATCAGAGGGGCAGATAACGATAGGTTGATAATTAGCTGGGAAGGGGATGGGGTTGCCAACTCCAGGTTGGGAAATTTCTGGGGATTTCAGGGGTGGAGCCTGGAGAGGGTGGGGTTTGGGGAGGTTGCCACAACAAATTGATGCTGAGTGCCCGAGGCCTTGGCACTCTCCCAGAGCCTCTTTCTAAAGCTCGTATTTATTTCCACAACGGGCCTTATTCCTAGTAGCTTAATAATACAGTACCCTTGGAAAATATGCCTGTGTGTGAAGCTTCTCCTTCCAGAGTTACAGTATGAATGAATCTGAGCTAGGAACCCAAAGCAGCTGCCAGTGACCCAAGCCCATTATACAGGGCCTAGTTTTCCCCAGGTCAAACTGTGTTGCACCAAATACCTACAGTGCTGAAAGATTCTGGCAACCTCTCTCAAAGGAAGTGGCTTTGCTCTCAAACAGCAATCCAAGACTTCCATTGCTGGATTCTGCTGCCATCAAGTGGCTCCTTAAAAGGCCTTCCTCCCAAAAAAAAATTCAGCTGCAAAAAAAATTAAGAGAAACTGGACTACAAGGTCCCCTTGCCTGTCCCATTTTTCAGCACATACTCAGTGCTGGATCTTCCCTCGCAGCAAACTGTTTTGGGAATGACGTAACAGAATTAACTGCAATGCTTCAGACTGCAGCTCACGTGATAGAGGGCATTCTCCCTACAAAAACTTTCTCTGCACACAGAAAAGAAAGTGTCATGGAGAAGGCTAGCCTTGGACCTTTCTCCTTGCCATAAAGTCTGATACATATTGGAAAGTTTTGTAAAACAGAATTGGAAGTGGTACAGTCCTGGCACAGATTTATCATCTCTGTGATCACTGGACATTAGAAACAAATTAGGTTTCAGGTGAGAAGCACAGATAAGGAACACTATTGAAATAAACTTGGCCTCTTTCTTCTAATGCACTACATAAGAAGCATCAATATAGTACCGGATACAGTTTGGATACATCAGAAAAACACTCTTATATCCACTCTATTAGCCACAAGGTATAGATAGGGGCTCTGGGGCAAGTGATGCTCTGTCATCTTGGTGCTTGGGGGGGGGGGGGTTCAACAGTGGGAGGGCTCCTAATGTCCTGGCCCCACTGGTGGACCTCCTGAGGGCACCTGGTATTTCTGGCCACTGTGTGATACAGAGTGTTGGACTGGATGGGCCTTTGGCCTGATCCAACATTGGCGTCTCCTATGTTCTTATGTTCTCTTATTCCCATGAGGGGATCAAAGTTGGGGCATGGATATTCCATTGCAACAACAGCCACAAAGTTTGCTTGGTGTCAACACTGTGTCTGCTAACCCACGCTCAAGAGTTACTCGGATGCAGTACTACCAATACCGTCTGGCAACAAGACCTGCATTCAATCTGTTTCTATCAGCAGGGAAACTAACACAACAATACATTGTCGATGCCTATGTCAAAGTTGAATCAATCCGATTGAACTACATACGGCAAAACCAAGCTCAACTTCGTGTGGAGAGATACCAAGGCCTCATGGATCATCTGCCGAATGCTGAGGATGGTACCGGGACACTGCCAGGTAAAGCGCTCATCTTGCCATCTTCATTTCCAGGAAGTCCACGGAATATGATGCAGAACTACCAGGATGCCATGTTTATTGTTCGAGAATGCGGAAAGCCAGACCTTTTCATCACCATGACTTGCAATCCAAAATGGCTAGAGATCACAGAGAACTTACGTGGCCAAGCACCCCAACACCGACCAGATTTGGTAGCACGCATATTTCACCTAAAACTTAGAGCCATGATTACCACATTACCAAAAGACATGTTTTTGGTGTCGCGGTTGCACGTGTTCATGTCATTGAATTCCAGAAATGGGGCCTTCTTCATGCTCACGTATTAGTCATATTAAAACAGGAAGACAAACCAGAGACAGCAGAACACATTGACAAGACTGTTTGTGCAGAGCTTCCAGATCGGGAGCTACACCCACTTCTGCATGCAGCTATCCATAAGCACATGGTTCACGGGCCCTGTGGGAAAACACATCTCAACTCACCATGTATGAGAGATGATAAATGCACAAAAGACTATCCAAAAAGTTACCAAGAGTCAACTATTACCAAAAAAGGGGGTTATCCCATATACCGCCGTCGAACATCTGGCACAACAACCACCCCAACAGGAGGCTCTATTGACAACAGATGGATTGTCCCATACAACCCATACCTGCTTTTGAAATATAGCTGCCATATAAATGTGGAGGTTTGTGCTTCCCTGCAGAGTGTCAAATACCTATTTAAGTACTTATACAAAGGACATGACTGTGCAAATGTGAACCTGACAGAGCAAAATAGAAACTATGATGAGATTCAACAGCATGGGGATTCAAGGTACATTAGTGCACCAGAGGCTATGTGGCGCATCCTGCATTATTCTACTACCGGTTCATCTACCAGATCACCATTCTGTGGTATTCAACAGTGCAGAGCACCATGCTGAAACCATTGTGGAAACAGCTCAAAGAGATACAATGCTCACAGCTTGGTTCAAACTAAACCAAAACACTGAGTCCTCTCGAGATGTTCTGTACACAGACATCCCAAAACAATACACATTCCACAGACTTACCAGAGCATGGGTGCCCCAAAAGAATCACAATGAGAATGTAATTGGAAGAACGTACTCCATCAACCTAGCCTCGGATCCTGAGCAATACTGCTTGCGACTGCTCCTTGCACATACTCCTGGAGCTAGCAGTTATGAGGACCTACGCACTGTAGATGGCATATGCTTCCAGACGTTCCGTGACACTGCCCTGCATAAGGGCTTAATCAGTGATGATGACACATGGGTGAGAACATTGGCGGAGGCAGTTGTTTACAGCATGCCTAAGTAGATGAGAGACCTCTTTGCCTGCATTCTGATTTTTGCTTCACCATCAAATGCACCTCATCTATTCCATACATTTAAGATTCACCTATGGGAAGACTTTGCACACCATAAAGATGGCCACTCTGACGACTGTGAGCAATGCTTGCTCTGGACCCTGAGGGACATTGAGACCACTCTGTGAGTACACAACATGTCCTGTGACACGTATGGACTCCTGAAACCTTCGGACCATACTACCCATGCACTAACTATCTGGTCACAGCATGTCCTGACAGTCACCAATACTTGGCAGAGTCTTTGAATGAACACCAGAGATTGGCCTATGACATTCTTATTCCTGCAGCCGAAAACAACAACCTTCCTACCAGATGCTTCTTCCTGGATGGACCTGGGGCTGCTGGCAAAACATATCTTTACAAGACTTTCATGGCAACCATCTCACGACAGCACGGCACTGCTTTGCCCGTAGCATCTACTGGCATTGCTGCTAACCTTTTTTGTGGGGGGAAAACATATTATAATCTATTCAAAATGACTCCACCTCTAACTGAAACTACAACTTCCAAACTAAAGCTGAACTCTTCTGAAGCTGCTGTCATCCGCACAACAAAGGCCATTATTTTGGGATAAAGAGGAAGAAGAGGAAGAAGAAGAAGAAGAAGAAGAGGAGGAGGAGGAGGAGGAGGAGGAGGAGGAGGACCAATACTTGGCAGAGTCTTTGAATGAACACCAGAGATTGGCCTATGACATTCTTATTCCTGCAGCCGAAAACAACAACCTTCCTACCAGATGCTTCTTCCTGGATGGACCTGGGGCTGCTGGCAAAACATATCTTTACAAGACTTTCATGGCAACCATCTCACGACAGCACGGCACTGCTTTGCCCGTAGCATCTACTGGCATTGCTGCTAACCTTTTTTGTGGGGGGAAAACATATTATAATCTATTCAAAATGACTCCACCTCTAACTGAAACTACAACTTCCAAACTAAAGCTGAACTCTTCTGAAGCTGCTGTCATCCGCACAACAAAGGCCATTATTTTGGGATAAAGAGGAAGAAGAGGAAGAAGAAGAAGAAGAAGAAGAGGAGGAGGAGGAGGAGGAGGAGATTGGATTTATACCCCGCCCTTCACTACCCAAAGGTGTCTCAGAGCAGCTTACAAACGCCTTCTCCTTCCCCTCCTCACAACAGACACCCTGTGAGGTAGGCGGGGCTGAGAGAGCTCTGATAGAAACTGCTCTTTTTTCAAGAACAGCTCTTATCAGAACTACGGTCATCCAGCCAGGTGCCAAGTGGAGGAGGAGTGGGGAATCAAACCCTGTTAGCTACGGGCCTGAAAAGAAGATGAATGAGCATCCTTTTCTTCTAAGTTACTTCCTGTGAACATCATTTTTTTTGCATCTCTTTGGGAATAATTAGTCCTCAAAATACTTTGGTCAGTTAGTAAACAAAGCAAGAGAAAGAGTTCAAAGAAATCCATTTCAGCACACTTTGGATATTTCAGCCTTAGAAAGGACCTTGGCTGGCATGGCTCACTGTTCAGCTCAGACAGGCTCCCCAGTGCCTCAGCCAGGTCGAGCTGACGGTGACTTCAGAGGACAATTCAGAAGCTGGTGAGGAATGACACAGCTCGTTGACTGAGGAAACGCCTGGGTTGTCCACAGACGCAGACACACACACCCCTTTACAACCAGAGCCACCAACAAGCATGGGCACTTGCCAAGATTGACGGATGGAGCTGTCCACAAGCACGGACCCTTTGGAACTGCAACCCACCTCTGAGGAGGAGGAGGCGGAGGAGGAGGAGGAGGAGGAGGGAATATCTCAACCTACACTGCTGGTGTGTCAAAGGGAAAAGAGACAGAGGCAGGAGTGAATGTGGCAGGAAGTACTCACACCTGCAGAAGCTGCTGGCTCCTTTTACAGGACAAGAAACATCCAGACCAGGAGAGGCTGCTAGTAAAGGTAAAGGTTTCCCTTGCTCAAAAGCCAGTCGAATCCGACTCTAGGGTTGCGGTGCTCATCTCCGTTTCAAAGCCGAAGAGCCAGCGCTGTCCGAAGACGTTTCCGTGGTCATGTGGCCAGCATGACTCAACACCAAGGCGCACGGAACGCTGTTACCTTTCCACCGAAGTGGTACCTATTTATCTACTTGCAATTTCTTGCTTTCGAACTGCTAGGTTGGCAGGAGCTGGAACTAGAGACGGGAGCTCACTCCGTCACATGGCACACTCAGGTCTCGAACTGCTGAACTACTGACCTTCCACAGCCTGCAGTTCAGCGTCTTAACAACTTGAGCCACCGCAGCTGCAGTCCCATAAATACTGAGAGGCTGCTGCAGTCCCATAAATACTGAGCGGTCACAGCCAGGTCATCACTGGCAACAACTTCCATTCCAGTTCCCTGCTTTTCCCAGTGACCCCCTGGGTCAGCCGTGCTTCCCGACTCCTTGTGCCTGAGCCTTCATTCTGGACCTGACTACACCTCTTGGACTTGCTCTATATCCTGGCTCCTTGTGCTACAACCTTCATTCTGGACTTAACTATGCTCCTTGGACCCACCTCATATCCTGACTTCTTGTGCTTCAACCTCTGAACCGGACCTGTCCACACCACTTGGAACTCACCCTGCCTTGACTCCTGACATCGGTGCCTTGACCTCCTGCCTGGGGACTCAACTAAAGTTGGGACTGTCCCCCAAACCTGGATGCCAGGGGCCTTTCTGTGACTTAACTGGCACTGGGCCTTTTGCCTCGACCATGAAACACCACAGACATGAGTGTTAGTATTGGGGAGATGTCTGCAAAATTGCTGGCTTTCCTTTCCTTAAAGAGTAGCCAACATGGCTATCTAAAATCTTAGAATAAAAGTGTTCAACATTCTGTTAAAATGTCTTTAAGCATCCTTTGAAGAGACCCTGAGTAACATTAGGAAATGACAAGGGAAAAAGTTCTCACTTATCTCTCTGCAGGCCACATCTAGGAGAGAATTCCGTGGCTCAATGAACGACTCCATGGACTTTCACCAGGGGGATGAAACTCCCCCCAAAAAAACCCCTCCCTTTCCCCCAGCGATCTCAGGCTGCCAGGGCAGGCAGGAGAAATCACACTCCTGGGCCTGGGGCCTGCAGAGACAGTAGCCTGGGTCCTAGCCAAGGTTTCGTACCGCATCTCCTGGAAATGTTGGATGGCTGAGTGAAAGCGTTTGTATAAGCTTTAAATACCACTCATTTCAGTTGAAACTTCACCTATAATAACCCAAATTATTTGCTCTCAGTTATACACATGATGCTGAAACTTCCCCATTAAATGAGAGATCTCTCAGGACTTTGGATTTTAGTATGTAGGCACACGCATTCCAGTTGTGTGTTTCCCATATCACCACCACAGAATTCAGTATATGCTAGAACACCTTAAAAATAATAATTGAGGAGGCAGAATAACTCCTCTGGCTGAAAAATATGTTTGGAAAGAAGCTTTGAGGGAAAATGGGGATTACACTACATTCCAATTTATTACGCTCCAGACATGCACGTAATAGGTGCTTGTTGATTTTCCCAAATAGAAAACTTTTTACCCTTCATTTCTTCCCATTTCTGTTGAATACTGATAAACAGTACAGGAATTAGAAGACTCATATTCCTTGTTGGTTTCTCTACTTTATAGTCAGCTGAAATTGGTTTATATATGGCACATCAACCAAAGTCTTACCTGCATTTGGCTTTACCCTTTTTCTTCTATGCAGACATTCCAACAATAAAGAAATTCTTTGCAGTACATACGATAATTCCCTTTAGGTTGGAGTTTCTGGCTTACAGCTAGGAAGTAAATCCATCTAAGCTCTCCAAGCATTTCATGTATGAACTTTTGAAAATGAAGCATAAATTTAATTAATTCTTATTTAATTATTCTGGCCACAATCCAAGGCACAGTTCAGTATGCTTTAACTCTGGGGTTTCAATAGAGTTAAGTGCACAACTAGAGGTGTGGGGGAGGGGGGAAATTCAGCTGATTCGGATTCTGCCGAATCAGGCAGAATCAATTTCAGCCTGCAGTAAGACTCCTGCATGTCAGTTTTATCAGTTTCAGCTGATTTGGGAGTCTTTCGGCCAGCCGAATGTCAATTTCAGTCCCATTATATCCTATGGGCCATTGAAGTCAATGGTGAAAACATAGGGTATATTCTGGGGGCTGGAGGGGAGGGGATTTGAGGGGGAGGCTCCAAACTCACAGGGTAACTGATGGAGCCTCTCCCCAAGATACCCACCACGTTTCAGGAACATTGGACCATGGGGTCCAATTCTACAGGCCCCCAAACAGGTTTCCCCATCCCCTCCATTGTTCTCTATGGTGGGAAAATAGTTACTTTTTCCCATGGTGCTGTTAGTGGCTCTGGAGGGAGGGGGTTTGAGGGAGAGGCTCCATATTTTCAGGGTAGCTTCCGGAGCCTCTCCCCACATAAACCCCCATGTCCCAAAGCAATTGGACCAGTTGGCCCAATTCTATGGGCACCCAAACAGGTTACCTCCATTGTTTCCAGTGGGGAAACCCAGCCAGCAGCACTTAAGGCAGTCAAGCAGGCAGCACCCAGCAGTCAGACTCTCCCAGAGAATCTCAGGGAAAGTGAACTGTCTTGGGAGGTGCTTGTTTGCCATGAGAACAAGTGGCACACTCCAGAACAAGTGGCACTGTGGCAGTGCAAGAATGCCACAGTGCCACACAGAAACCCCAAAAGACCAACAGGAACAACATTTATACAGGCCCTTCTCCCCCCGGTTGGTCTTTTGGGGTAGAAACTGAATTGGCCTGCAGCAGCCCGAAAGGGGCCCAAATAAGCCATTTTCGGGGGTGCATTCAGTTCGTCTGAACCAAATGCACATCCCTATACACAGCTAAGCTGGGTTAAAGGTAAAGGTAAAGGTTCCCTTGCTCGAAAGCCAGTCGAGTCCGACTCTAGGGTTGCGGTGCTCATCTCCGTTTCAAAGCCGAAGAGCCAGCGCTGTCCGAAGACGTTTCCGTGGTCATGTGGCCGGCATGACTAAATGCAGAGGCGCACGGAACGCTGTTACCTTCCCACTGAAGTGGTACCTATTGATCTACTTGCAATTTCTTGCTTTCGAACTGCTAAGTTGGCAGGAGCTGGAACTAGAGACGGGAGCTTACTCCGTCATGCGGCACACTCGGGTCTCGAACTGCTGAACTACTGACCTTCCACAGCCTGAAGTTCAGTGTCTTAACCACTTGAGCCACCGCAGCTGGGTTACAGTCAGCCTATATCGTTGTGGCTTTGTCCGGGCTTCTGGTGTATCAAAATCTTCTCTGCTGAGTTACACTTAATTTTTTTGGCAACAGAAGACAGGGAGAAGAGAAGATGGTCAAGGTGGAGGGTATTGGAAAACAAGCAGGTTGAGTAGGGTGGGGTCCTTGCATGGCCAAAAGGGGAGTTCCCTTAAGGGGATGGGGGGGGGAGCCAACCTCAGAGCTGATGCCACACCCCCTAGGAAGAGGAGGGTGGGCAGGGGTGGGGGTTCCTGCCACTCCCAGCTCTAGTGCCAGCCGTCTTCCCCCGGTTACCCCAACAGGCAGGCTGGGGAAGGTTCTGACGGCAGCTGGGCTCTTAGGCGTGCCCACTGTCCCCAGCTTCTGCTGCTCCAAGAACTGAGGAACCAGGAATCAATAAAGTTGTGGACGATTCTTCCCAGCCTGGGTGTCTGCATCGCCCTTCTCTCTCTCTCCCACCCCCCATGGGCAGAATGGCTGCCTAGTTAGATCAGTGGCTGAAGTACATTTGGGCAAGAGGAGGGACATCAGAGGTAAACAGGCCTATTTGTTGTTCAGTCGCACAGTCGAGTCCGACTCTTCGCGACCCCATGGACCAGATCACGACAGGCCTTCCTGTCTTCCGCCGTCCTCTGAAGTTTGCTCAATAAACAGGCCTATAGCCCAAGCAAAATCCAGGGCAGATAAAAATTCAAGAATTAGAGCAAAGGATGTGAGGAACAAAACAAGTTGGTCCAAAGTTGTACCTTTGGGAAGAAGCATACCCAACAGGGCTCTAAAACGCATGTCGATTACCAACCTGCCCTTTCCTCTTTCTTTTTGGAGGGGCCACGAGAACCAAAGACCAGGGAAGCTGATGTTCTCTCCTCTTTCCTTTCAGGGTGGCTACTAGAACCAAAGAATAGAAGAGGGCCAACTCTAAAAATCTAATTATGAAACATACAAAAATATACATGTATTTATTAAACACAAATTATAGTCTATAGGTCCAACACTTTTTTGAGCAACACTGCTTTTAACTTAAGGAATATTTCATTGGGAACATTTGGCTATACAATCTCAGGAGAATATATAGTTGACCAGAGAGAAGTACTACTGGACATGTGATTGCACTGGAGGTTTCATTTGTATTTTTGCCCAGTGGTTAAACTTTGGAACAATTGTTTTCTGGTCTTTATTTCATATTTTGTATATGTTTGATTGTATATATTTGTACATATTAACCAATATGTTCTATTTGCATTAGACCCCTGAGGAAGGCCTGTGAAGGACAAAACGCATTAGGTCTATTTCATCAGCCTTTGTATTTTTATATTTGTATATGAGGTATGAATGGGCCCTTATTCGTTATTTTAATTTGTGTTTAATAAATACAAGTATATTTTTGTATGTTTCTTAATTAGATTTTTAGAGTTGGCCCTCTTCTATTCTTGACTAACCTTTTTAGGTTCTGAATTCTAGGTTTTAGGTTCAGGTTCCCCCCCCCCCTTTTCCCTTTTTTGTCCTTACTAGAACCAAAGACCAGGCTTGCCTCTCATGGGCGGGCAGGGCGATGGAGAGAGACACCTGACACAAATACAGTAAACACAAGCAGTATCACTGTATTACAGAGAAACAAGAAGACACAGATTGGGTGGGGGGGCTATCACATATCTTTATTTGGCATGGATTTGTGGACCTCCTGGCAGTGGAAGCAACACACACACCTCTTATGGATGAGGAACATTTACAGGGTTCCATCAAGTGAGCGGTTTTTGGGAGACGTTACTGACAAAAGCGTCCCAATTCTGATGATCAGAACCTACAAACCAGTCATCACAATCTGATGCTTGGAAATCCAGAAGTCAATTATTCTCCTTCAAAGAAATATTTGCTGAAAACGGCACATATCCAAATCCTCGAAAGACAAAAAATGAGGGGCTTGTATTCACCGACTCCTGGTTAATCGGCCCTGTGAGCGGTCCCCTCTTCTCTGGGAAGCACGAATAGTTCTTGTCGACTTGGCTGTGTTGGGCACAGCCATAGGCAGGAATTTAAACTGGACCTTCTTTATTGCACTGAGTTCGTCTTCCAGCCTCTCCTTTGACATTTCTCCCAGACTGAAGAGAACATGTCGCCCATCCCTCTTGTCTTGTTTCTTTCTTACAGGCACTTCCAAAGCATCCCCCACCCCCCAAAATCATTATCACCATTGCAGACCCTTTCTCTAAGGACACATTTCGTACTATGGGATAGCTACTTCAGCTCACAGCAGAAAGAACTGCTTCGCTGACACAAGGCAAAGGGTGAGTCCGTGCTTTGGATATTTGCTCTAGACTACGTGTGTTCATTATGCATACGGAGCATCATGCTGAGGGGGAATCGTGGGCCCTGCTGTGCAATGTTGGAACTGACCCACAAATGAGTTCCAGTCTGCATGGATGAAATGACAGATCCCCAGGAAATGTTTCATTTTTAAAACTAAGCAGCAGCAGAAAAGCATCTTTCCTTTCCTTTTCCTTTTATCCCCTTAGAAGCTCATTGAATCACAGATCTTGAGCAGCAGAAGATACTTGCTTCTTCTTCCTCTTCCTCTTCTTTTTTGATGCAAGGGCTAAAAGGACTGAGACAATTTTACAGTTGCTAGAGTAACTGAAAGCTAGAGCATCTTTATCTTTTCAGCACTTGTTAAACCATCTTTAGCCCATTTTTTCCATCTTGTTCATGCTTTCACCCATATGGCTCATGTACATTCTTCCCTGGCCACTCAGGGTGGGGTGTTTTCATTTTTAAAATGTTAAAAATGGGTGAAGGGCTAGTCTTCCTTCCACAGCCCAAGCCCAAGCTAGCAGTCCACGTAGCTGTCTGCCTTTAATTAAGAAATAGTTGGGTCATCTGATCCTGAACTCATTTTGTTCAACTGCAAGCAAGGATTACACAACCCACCATTTTTATAAGCTGTTTTCAACATGTCGTCACCAAAACACAGCTATGCATGACGTTAGCTGTGGAAGACCGATGAAAGCCACTGATGCAAGGTTCACCAATTCCTCTGTGCCTCTCTACCACCTCCACCCTACCCCTTTTTACTTCATGACTCTTAAATATTGGGTACATTAAAGCAACATCTATTCAGAGTGCAATATTTTGCCTGCCCAACTGAAAGGCAATGCATTCTGAGAACTCAACCTGGGATGGATTAGATTAGATTCTGGTGATCACCAGTAGAGGTTTCTACACAAATCTTCCCTAAGGTGCACCGGATGGTCTTTTGAAATATGCATAATTTTGAGATGTGTGTGGGGCAGTTGTTCTAGTATCATTGCCACACACACAAACCTCTCTCCAAAACTAATTTTCATTGTGTGTACCCATTCTGCTCTAGAAATGTTTACTTGGAACAAATGTTTTCCAACATATTGTGTGGATTTTTACTTAACTCCACTGCCTCAAGATGTCTCGTAAGGTTCAGTAGCTTGGCTTTTTAAAAGGATTAAGCACATTCATAGATGAAAGGTCTATTAACAAAGGCATGTATCCAGCCTTCCATGGAGTACATGAAACAGAACTTTCCTCCGCCCCACTGAGCCACTCGATATTTTGTTCCTGGAGGGAGGGAGTAGACCCCCCCCCCGAAATGGCACAGGTGATAAAGTGGAGGTCTACAAAGCACATGACCTAGTCTTGCAGTTTGGGAAGTACTGTAAAAAAGCAATGCAATGAGTCATAGCCTATTTTTATACAAAAAGACATAATCCATGAGCCACTCACCAACAGGCACTGAAGCAGACTTACTTCTTCCAACTACTGGAAATACATGTGAGCTGGTTACTATGTGCATGATGTGCACCATGATGGTCATGATCCCATTAACAAAGTGTCACAAAGCACAGATGACATTCAAGCTGTGTAGGACATAAAAACCTAACATTGGTTAGATAGCCAATAGAAGAGCACTCTAAAGATAAGCCATTCCTGTATACAGGCAGAAAATGCAATTCTTCTTAGCCAGTCTCTTCTCAGACTTCCATCAACCATATTGCTTTTGGTAGGTGCAACAAACAAGGCAATGAACAACTGGAAAAATACACAGGGCTGATGATGGCCAGTGGCAACTATTCACCATGTAATGGTAGCTATGACATCATTACTCTTTTCTTGCTGAGTTTGCAGGCTAACCAAGAGTTCAGGAACTTTTTTATTTTGTGTGTTTTTTAATATATGCGTGTGTGTGTGTGGGTACATGTGAGTGCGAGTGCACCTGGAAGTCATAGTGACCTCTGGTGACTGACCCCTTACTGGGGGCCTGGAGGATATTCAGAGAGGTGGCTGAATAAGGCCTGCCCCCACCTCCCAACTGCTGGTATTCCAAGGAGGTCTCCCTTCCAAGTACTTGCCAGGGTCGGCCCTGCTTAGCTTCCGAGATCTGATGGTATCGGGCTTGCCTGGGCTATCCTGGTCAGGACAGTTCAAACACTTTTCATGTGTCAATGAACTTTGTTGGTTTCAAGTTACTTTTATCTTGGGACAGTTAGTGGAAACAGTTACAGAAAAATTAGATTGATTGCTTTTTAACAGAGGTTAAGAGCTGAGTTTGGCCTTCTTATCTTCTGTATCAGATGTCACTCATATGCACTTGCTGATTGGCTTATTTGCACTTATGTTGATTATCCCATATTTCGTTATGCACCAATCACTTATCTAGATGATAATCACATGATAGAACAGATTTAGAGTAAAATAAGATTGATATTTTTCTATAAATATGCACTACTGTGTCAAGCAAAACTTCTAGGTGAGATTTCTCAATGGGTAACTTGGGCATTTTGATAATCCTGAAAAGCAGGATTTGCTTTTAAGACTATTTAAGTCTTGAAGGACTGCCCCACTCCTGGACCACCAGAGAATATTTCATATTGAGAACATTATGTAAAAGGAAATGTGGTTATTACATGGGGATTTTTTTTTTGTACTACAGAAAAGACTTGTGGAGCATCAAAGCCACCTATCTAAACAGGAAACAGCAGATACAAACACATGAACACAAACACACTCACTTTCCACACATTGCTTACTGCTTACCATGATTCTACAGCTAATGCCACGGAATCCAAGGGCGGACACAGGAAAGAGTTAAAAAAGTGAAGAAATGCTGAGAAGCCTCTCCCTCCTCTGCCCCCTCCTTTGCCGGATTTCGAAGAAGCGATGAATAGTCATTAAACTCATCTCCCTGTTTTTGGACATAGGAACAGTTATTTGAGATATATCACACACACCCCGCCACAAGGAACCCACAACCCAACAGCACCTTTATGTTCTTTGCGGATATTCTTGAGAGACCAGCTGGTAATTGTAAAAAAATTCCCAATATTTCTGCATAATGCTAGCCTTTGACAGTGAAAATCCTGTAAAAATCGACAATGGATGAGATTTTTCTTTCACCTATTAGAAGCTCCTGCTTTAAAAAAACCAACAACAACTTTGTTTTTAATGTGAGGAGAAGATGCTGTAATTGGCCTGCAAACAAAGCAAGGCCAAATAGTTTATAATCTAGTTGACAAAGACCCTGTTCAAACATCTGAATGGAGAATTATCTTCATTCATAGCAGACTATCAACATCCGCCATATAACAATCATCCAAGTTTCACCTTGGACGTCTGTGAAAGACTCCTATGCAACTTCAGTGCTCACATTTGCAGCATTTTAATCCTTCTGTACTTTGCAATCATAAATGATTCAAAAAGAATATTAAACAATATGTACAGCTTCTCCTCTACCCTGGAGCCCTCCATTTATAGTGCAATCCTATGCTTAGTTCTTTGAGTTCCATGAGATCATGAGCTTTGACTGAACTCTGCATAGCACTGCACAGTTACCCTCCTACAATAAGAGCGTCAATTGTTCTGTGGTGTTTCAAACCTGTTCATAGTCAGGTTGTTTTTTAAGACCAACAGAAGTTTAATTCTGGGTATCAGCTTTCCTGTGCATGCACACGAAAGCGTATACCCAGAATTAAACTTTGCCACTGGACTCAGTCTCCAACTTTGTTCTATTGAACACAATAGTTACAGTACCATCTTGGACTTCAATGGACTTAGAAGGATGTAGCTCTGCTTAGGATGACACTGTTAATGCTGATGTAAGAAATGGTATTAACTTCTCTGTTTTTTAAAGTTGTGCCTGCAGGAGATTCACACCACAATCCTATGTAGAGTTACTCCAGCCTAAACCTACTAGAACAAGTGGTCTTAAATGAATAACTGCACAGGAAACATTGTTTAAGTTACACCCCCAACGTGCTTGAGTACCATAGTATCACTATCAGGGAGTTAACTAGACTTCGTTTCAATTAAAATTAAGGGTCACTACAGACGACATCCCTACCTAATTCTAGACATATAACATAAATGTATCAAATTGCTTTAAAAATAATTAAATTGGTTTAAGCCAAATTTCTCTCAGAGGATTAAAATAAATTTTAAAAAAGAAGTGACAAATTGGGTACGTTTGACCACAATACTTGATTAGCAAAATACTTTCTAGGAACATAGGAGGTTTAAAGTATTTGTTGACCTAATTTTGAATAAGTAAAAAAGTAATTGCCCTATGTGATTTTTGCTTTTTTTTAAACCTATGGGCAGCGGGAGGCTACAAAGATCCTGATCACTTGAGAAATTAACTCTTGCACTTTTCAATGGATACATTTTAAAATGTTGTTCTGGATTGTTCTCAAACTCTGGAAGAGAGTTAAAGGAATGAAATAACCTGTGAACATAATGAATCACAAACCAAAGGACAGAACAGCCAAGTGAATCTAAATGCATGAGAGGGTGAGCCTAATGATGAGGAAAGGGATGAGGAGGGTGGAAATCGGAAGGAGAAGGAGGGGGAGGAGGGGTGCGAGCGATGGGGAGGAAAGCAAGGTTGGCTCTACAGAAAAGTTGCTGAAAAGAAAAGTGGATTCATTTTCACAACCACCATTGATCTTTATGTTCTCTTTATTATATTCTCTTTTTCTCATCCATCTAAGGAGAACCATCAGGATAAACAGTCAAGTTGTCAGGGCTTTTGTTTTAAGTGCCTGCTTTAAAACAAAACTCCATGCAGGGGGATTGAATCAAATTGTGTGCTTTACGGGGGGGGGGGGGGGAGGAAAGGGGAAATGTCTCACTATACATATAATGTGGCTCCTCTCTCCTTTCCCCCGTCTGTCCGGATGGACAGAAGGAGAGTTTTAAAAAAGCTTCCAACATAGCCTGTCTTTCATGATAGTGTTCAAGCTTTTACAGTATGGGGCTTGCGACTGAAGAGAAAGAGCATGTGGTATGAAACAAATGTAAAAATAGCCACGAGTGACATACGTACATAATGTGTGGACTGACTGACCAGCATATCGCACCTCCGGCCACGGATGGGACCCTATAAGGTGCCTGGATAAGAGCTCTCCTCCGCAGCACCAACTACATGCCAAAACTGAAGCTTCTCAAGACCCCGGGGGGCCTCCACACCAGTGGCTGCCTAGACCTGGGTGGTGGGTCACACGCCACACAGGCCTGACACAGGCATGTCTTTATTTTGAAAATTTATTCAGAGACCATCTACGAAGCACCCTGCCATGGTCACAGGCAGAGCAGAGACAGGTTCTGAGCACAACAAGCTGCCTGCTTCGCCTGAGGCGGCTCCATCGCCAGCAAATGTCAGCAACGTAGGCATGGTCCACCGAAGACAGAGCCTGCCAGTCCATTCTTTGTGTTTCTAATAGGTGCGAGGGCAGCAGAAACTCTGGCAAACATTCCGGGGCCCCAACTCACAAAGCAGCACTGAAAAAAATCGCATAATTTCAGCAGGTTTGTCAACATGATCTGTATGACTGAGTATCATGTGATTACACTTAACCCACTAACACTCTTTGCATGTGTGTTAAAATATTTGAAAGGTGAGATGTTAGTGTGTGTTTGGTTCTTGAAATGTCATTCACAAGTGCTTTGTTTATGGCATTCGACAGCACTGGTCTCCACCAACATGCCAACTACAATCAATCACTCTGAGACAGACTTTAATGGTAGTTTATTAACATAAATTATTACCCTTAAATCAGGTAGCAAAAAAAAAATGCAGTTCAGTATAACTTGTACATAATTACCTAAGAACAAAAACTAGCTCATGAACTGAAAACATTTGTTTGAATTCAGGATTTTTAAAAAGATATTAATGTAAATGAACAGTGTTAAAATATACCTGGGGTCTGGATTGCTTTAACAAATTCCAGGTCTCCATCCCTAGCTTACTCCTGAAAGATTGGACCTGACGTACAGTGTAACACAGCACAATTGGCTTGCATGATCTACATTTCTCTTCAGCCAACTCTTAACATGAAACAATACCTATACTCAACAGAAAGGCAGCAAGGTTTGAAAATCAAAATGAAAGAGAGGAACAATGGACATGTGGAGATGAAAAGTAAACCAGCACCAAAAGGGATGGTGGAGTCTACTCGCAGATTTGGTACCTTGAATAATTCCAGCCCAACACTCTTTAGTTGTGGATTTTCCAGGCTGTCTGGCCGTGGTCTTGGCATTGTAGGCCCTGACGTTTCGCTAGCAGCTGTGACTGGCATCCTCAGAGGTATAACACAGAAAGATGGAAGAGAGTCCTCCATCTTTCTGTGTGATACCTCTGAGGATGCCAGTCACAGCTGCTGGTGAAACGTCAGGGCCTACAATGCCAAGACCACGGCCAGACAACCCGGAAAATCTACAGCAACTAATGAACTCTGGCCGTGAAAGCCTTCAATTCTAGAACTTTGCTCATGAACTCCATTCACTGAAATTAAATCAAACAGTGAAGGCATGATCCAAGAAATAGCCTTGGTCCTTCACTATTCCCATAGCTTTCAAAAGGACTTCAGAACATGGAGACAGCTTCTCTGGAGCAGAGCCAGGGAATTTCACATCTGCCAAGAAGGCGGCAAAAGCCGCTGTCCACTGAAGAATTACCCCAAGCCAGCTGCCAATTTGCTTAAACTACTCTGGAGAGAAACGTACACTGTATGTGGATGGTGGCACTCCTTTTGTTTGTTTTTGTTTGTTTGTTCTATAGAAATCGCCAAGTATTTGTCAAGTTAAGAGATCAAAGTGACAAATACCTTCTTCCTGTCTTTCCAGAGTCACTTAACTTGGTATTATGAAAACATCAAGTGACAGAAATCCTCTAGCGATCAAAGTAGTAATTGGGTTTTTGGGATCCCAAATCCAGCTTGTCTGTAACGTTACCCCATTAAACTATGAGAGAAAGTAAGGGCAGAGCAAAAGAGAAGCTGTAGACTTTTTTACAACCTGTAACCATCACCTAGCTAGTTCCTTGTGACAAGAATTCTCAAGTGAAGAATAAGAACCAAAAGAATGCACTGATTAAACAACAAAATCATGCTGGTTTTTCTCTGAACATTACTTGACATCACACAGGAGGGCAACACCACGCAAGATCCAGTGCTCAGGAGGCTGGGCAGTCCGGAGGTCCACTGCAGCAATATAATTCAGATCAGTCCGAACTGGCTTCTTGTATATTGGGCACGAGTACAGGTGTGGATCTCTGGAGGCTAGGGAGATGGAGACAGAAATGAAGGCTCAGAAGAAATTGGACACTTTTTTGGAGAACACAGACCAAAGAAAAATCTTTTTTGCAGGTAAGAATCATAGTAGAATGAGAAATTTTCACGCAGGAGGTAGTTAGAAGAGCACTGGGCTTGGATTTGATCTAGAATCCACTTATTGGTATTTTGGGTGGTCTCTGGTATCTGTAAAACTCTCTTTCAATACTACATTTCAAATGAATCAATATTCTTCCTCTCAGCTTTCTTTTGTGGGCAAATCACATCTCTCAAAGCTGCCCTGAGGATAAAATCAGCTAAGAGGAGCCTACAGAAGAAGAAGGAGGAGGAGGAGGAGGAGGAG